>NW_026646594.1:5000-88538 GCF_949987535.1 Balaenoptera acutorostrata
CCTCACCGTCTCTTCACCTTTTCCTCAGGCATCACCTGGGTCCTCAGGAAACCTAGTTCCCTAGTCAGCGTGGACGCAGCCCCACTTTGTCCTGAAGCCGAAACCCCAGCGAGTCCTAAGGAGACGGAGACCGAGCTCCTCTCGGCAGAGACGCTGAGCAGGGCGTCCTACCCGAAGTCCCCCGCCCCCGCGCCTGAGGCGGCTCAACTCCTCTCAGCTGCGCTCCGAATCGAGTTCACAGGGAACGAGCATGCGCTGTGGGTCAGAGAGGCGAACTCGCCGCCACCCGGTGGTCAGTTGCAGGAAGTGCAGGCCGCGCCTCCCTCACAGGTCACTGGAGGCAGCGCGTCCTACTGACAGGACTGCTGAATCCATTAAACTGGAAATTCAAACTAAAATGGAGTCTCTATCCCAAAAGCTTTCTAAAATTAGTTAAGGAACAATTAGTTGGAAACCATTTAGAATGAAGTGAATGTAGATGCAAACTTTACAACTTATACCAAATTCACTCAAAGTTATTCAGAGGCAAATTTTATTTTAGTTTATAATTTATTTTTGGCTGCGTTGGGTCTTCATTGTTGCATGTGGGCTTTCTCTAGTTGCGTCGAGCGGGGCTACTCTTCGTTGCGGTGCACGGGCTTCTCATTGCGGTGGCTTCTCTTGTTGGGGAGCACGGGCTCTAGGCGCGCAGGCTTCAGTAGTTGTGCCGCGCAGGCTTAGTTGCTCTGTGGCATGTGGGATCTTCCCGGACCAGGGCTCGACCCGTGTCCCCTGCATTGGCAGGCGGACTCTTAACCACTGCGTCACCAGGGAAGTCCCCACAGACAAATTTTAAATACAAAACTATTCAAGGGGCTTCCCTGGTGGCGCAGTGGTTGAGAATCTGCCTGCCAATTCAGAGGACACGGGTTCGAGCCCTGGTCTGGGAAGATCCCACATGCCGCGGAGCAACTAGGCCCGTGAGCCACAACTACTGAGCCTGTGCGTCTGGAGCCTGTGCTCCGCAACAAGAGAGGCTGCGATAGTCAGAGGACCGTGCACCGCGATGAAGAGTGGCCCCCGCTTGCCACAACTAGAGAAAGCCTTCGCACAGAAACGAAGACCCAACACAGACAAAAATAAATAAATTAATCAATTAAAAAAAAAAGCTGTCTCTCAAATTTAACTTCCAGAATATATTCAGGAAAAACGCATACACCCTTTTTGGCCAACCAAAGAAGCAGGCAATGCAAATCAACACTACAAAGAGGTATCACTTCGAATCAGAAAAAAGGACCATCCTCACAAAGGGTAAAAACCAAATATGCAGGACAAGGAGAGGAGAAAAGGGAGCCTTGTTACGCTGAAGGGGGAATGTAAATTGCCAATGGCCACTCTGGAGAAGTGTGCTGTGTTTCCTAAAACATCTAAAAAACAGAGCTACAAAGCATAGGGCGCTTCCACTCATGGGCCTATATGTTGGAAAAACCAAAAATCCACAGGACGCAGGCACCCCGTTTACTGCTGCTATGTTTACAACAGCCTCGACTTGGGTACAACTTAATAGTCCTTGGAAGGAAAAAATGGTGAAAAAAAATTTGGTACTTAAGCACAACGGAATATTACTCAGCCCTGAAATCAATGAAATGAGGCCAGTTGCAGCAACTCAGGGGGACTTACGTACAGTCATTGAGAGTGAAATAAGTTAGACAGCAAAAGAAACTTATCATAAGATATCACTTATAAAGGGAATCTAAAAATCGCCAAACATGAACTGAATTACAAACAGAACACCATCACACATTTACAAAACACACTTATGGCTGCTTAAGCGGAAAAGTGTGGTGCGGTGATGCATAAACCAGGAGGTTGAAATTGGCACAGATACCGTTCCATACACCAATAATGTAATCGCCAAGACATACTCATTGTTCAAGGAATTGGACTCAGCACACTATATTCACAGCAAAAACATATATCTGACTACTAGAAACTAAAAAAGAATTTATTGATGTCTCTCTGTAAGTGACTCAAATGGATGTACAGCACCAAGAAACACAACATTGCAAATCAGCTACACCCCATTATGAAAATTAATTATAAAAAAAAAAAAGACAGTGAGAGAGAGAGGAATTCTTACAAAATTCAATCAGGGGCTGTGATGCAACTGGACTGACCACATCTACACTCACAGCTGAATGGGACGTAAGGCTGGACACCCTAACCCTAAACCCTATTCCTAACCCTAACCCTAACCCTAACCCTAACCCTAAACCTAAACCCTAACCCTAACCCCTAACCTAACCCAACCCTAAGCCTAACCCTAACCCCTAGCCCTAGCCCTAACCCTGACCCTAACCCCTAACCCTTAACCCCTAACCCCTAACCCTAACCAAGTTCACAAGTAAACTTCTCGCCCACCTGGAGAGAGTGATTTAATTTTAAAGAGTAAAGACACAATCAGCTCAGTAATTGGCCACGGGGGCTGGAGGGGCCAAGGCTAACCTGAGCTGGAGGAACGTGGGTGCCGGCCTGGATGCTCAGAGGCCAAGGGCTGTTCTGAGAGCTGCTTGGACACCCGTGCAGATGGAACAAAGGATCCGTCCAGTCCCAAGAGGACACCACCAGCCCTCACAAACGCAACACCAGACTTCCCTGGTGGCGCAGTGGTTAAGAATCCACCTGCCAATGCAGGGGACACGGGTTTGAGCCCTGGTCCGGGAAGATCCCACATGCTGTGGAGCAACTAAGCCCGTGCACCACAACTACTGAGCCTGAGCTCTAGAACCCGCGAACCACAACTGCTGAAACCCACGCGCTTAGAGCCTGTGCTCTGCAACAAGAGAAGCCACCGCAATGAGAAGCCCTCAAATTATGAAAAATGTTGTTAGAGGATGGATGGGAAAGGTGGTATCTTTGGAGCAACAGAATCATATTTTTTTCCGGTATATTCCGAAAAATAATTCTATTGATACCCACAGTTTTTAGTACCCAAAAATGGATTTAGCCCTATATATTACATAAGTATATGTATATGCAATGTAATAAAATGCCTATAAACGTACTGAAAAACTTCAAATGGAATTTGGCGACGTGAGACTTTTCAGAAATTTCCTTGCGGCCCAGTCACGTCAAGAGCTGGGGGTTCGAATTCCCTGGCCACTTCCGGCTTCACACCCTCCCACCACACGCACAGTTAAGCTCTGGAATCGCGGACCTGACGAGAAACGCCTGCCTCTCTCACAAACTCCAAACGTACACTCACCGGCCAGGGCCCCTCACCATCTCCAGGCTGGTCCCAGCCCTGGCGGAATCACTTCCAGCCTTTCCTTCCCCGGTGGCGCACTCCTCCCATGATGCCCCGGGGCGCACCCCTCCCATGATGCCCTGGGGCGCACCCCTCCCATAATGCCCCGGGGCGCACCCCTCCCATGATGCCCCGGGGCGCACCCCTCCCATGATGCCCCGGGGCGCACCGGAAGCAACTCCTCACCTCTCTGGGAAGTTGAAACCGCCTTTCTTCTCGGCAGTTACCGGCTGTTTCCTTGGAAGTCCACGGCTGCTGATTTTTTTCACGTGTTTTCAATACTGTGATCCACCCACCCTCCCCGAACTAGATGGTAAGCTGTTTGAGAGAACCAACTTCTAATCCCCAATGCCTGGAACGGTGTCTTTATAAGCCATTTGCTAAATGAAGAGCAGCTAAACGTTTTGTTTGACAGAGTGAAGCAAAGCTGAGTAGAAAAACAGCAGATAACAGAGCCAACGCTCAGCAGAGAATATGGAAGAATAGCGTTACCTTTATAATAACAGCTGGCATTTAAAACCCTAAATCCTTACCTTAGTTTGCAAGGCTCTAAGCATCTGGCCCCTAGCCGCTTCTGCCACTTCATTCCTTGCTACTGTATCCCTGGCTCCTTTCATCCCTGCCCTACTGGCCTTTATTCTGTTCCTGTGCAGGCAAGTTCCCCTCCCAGAGCCTTTGCATTTGTTTCCTCTGCCTGGAATACTGTGCCCCGTTGATATTCTCCTGGCTTGCTCTTCCTCTAAGTGCTCAAATACCATCTCTTTAGAGAAACTTATCCTGATTGATCCATTTCAAACCCACACAGCCACTGTTTCCTTATCCTAATTTTCCTTTCCTTCAGAGAATTTATCACTAATTGACATTTGATATCTGTTTGTTTGTCGTCTGTCCCCACATACACACACACTAGAATAGAGTTTCCATGAGGGCAGAGACTCTGCCTGTTCTGTTCCCTAGTGCTTAAAATCTTCCCAGCATGTAGTAAGCCCTCAATGAATGTTTGATGAATAAACAATTGAATACGTGCATGCTCCCTGTTACCGGCTCTGTGCATTACAGCTTCAAAATTAGCAATTCCATATGTGAATTTCATCACCATCCTGGTTTTGTGAGAGATCTCAAGCTGGTTCCATCTAGCCCCATCTTGGTCAAGTTTGAGGATTTTGCCGTCATACCCCCAACCACCTTTTGGGTAGGGTGATAAATTTATCTGGGTTTGCCCAGGATTGTCCTGATTTTAAAACTGAAGTCTCAGGAATCTCTTCAATTCCAAGCAAATTAGGAAGGTTGGTCACCCTGCTTTGAGGTATCTAGGCTCCATCTTCCTCGTCTTGTTTTATTGTTGTGAGTGTGTGGAATGAGGGGGTGGGGGGTGGGGGGTGGCGGTGACTTAAGAGTGTTCTGGACCATCTGGAGAGGAAATTGGCTATATGTAGTGGGTAGAATGGGAGGGCTGGATGGCCAGTAGTGAGGCTGTGGTCAGCTGATGGGCCTTACCAAACAGCAACAAAAAAGAGATGAAAGAACAACATAGAAGATGCTGTCCTGGCTTCCAGAGCCCTCTGGCATAGGCAGTGGTTGGTACATTCTCTAGAGAAAGTTCCTGGCTTCTAAGTCTCAGGCTCTGCTGTTGCCATGGCCTCACCCACTCCATGTCACTTTCAAAAAGTAGCCTATCATGCATTTATTAACTCAGTTGTCACAAGAACCCCATGAGTTAGGTATTGTTATTATCCCCATTTTACAGATGAAGAAACTGAGGCTCAGAAAAGTAGAATAAGTTGCGCAAATTCAAATAGTTTAAATAGTGAAGTCAGGATTTGAACCTCAGTATTCTGACTCTCAAAGTCCACTCTTAGTCACTACATGATCATGCAGCTCTTAACAATGTAAATATGCATTTGGGCTATGCCTAGCCAAGGGGATAAAATCTTTTTTTTTTTTTAGGCTATGTTGTTTCATACCCCAACAGTTGAAATTAAAAGTAATTGATCACACGTTTCTTAGTTCTAATGAGGCTTTAAGCACTGAAGAAACCAACAAAAAAAATACAACTACTAGACAAAAAAGGGCAAATGACATAGACCCTAAGTCTCACAGGCATCAGTCAAGATTATGAGTCCAGATAAGAAAGTCTCCAGTTTACTGGACAGACCTAACTGGTAGAACTTCTTCTCTGAACACAATGTTCCCAGGCCATGCACACACTCTCTCCATGATATTTTCAGAGAAGGATGCCTCGTTTGCGTGTAATTCTGAGAAGCATGTATAATTCTGAGAGCGTTAGTGTCTTAACAGGATCTTGCAAAGCCAGAAACAGCTGTCTTGTAATGAAAACACAAACTGGACTTGGATTCAAACCAGACTTGTTCTAGCTCTCATTCTGCCACTTACTAGCTGTATGACTAGTCACTTAATCTTGCCAAGCGTCAGTTTTCCAACCTGTAAAACTGATAAATCTATGTCCTCACTGATTGAAGGAAAATCAGTTTAAATATTTTTCTGGATAATCCCCCATCAACTTTTTGCTTTGCAAAATTGTAGTGTAGAAATGCCAGCAGTATGGAAGTTTATGTATTGCACTTGAAAGAGTTCTGAACTAGCGCTCTTGGATCTGAGAGTAGAATGGGAAGGGGGTCTGTCTAATTAATTAGCATTAATTAGGTAACCTGTCCAGAACCTCAGTTTCTGATTCTGTAACATCAGGGTTAGATTAAGTAATATTCAAGGTTCCCCTCTAGTTCTGGATCTAATATTCTCACTCAATATTTTTAATTAGGCGATTAAATATAAATTTGTATCATTCACTAATATACCTGTCCTGTGACTTTTGCCCAGAAATTTCTGTTTCTGGCTGGGGAACTTCTTGCCGCTTTTGGAAATTTCATCTGTTACATAGCTCTTAGATAGTTGTAACGGGTAAGGGATGATCCTCCTATCAGCACAATTAACTGCCCTTTCTTCTCAAGTAGCCCTCTGCGGAATGAACTTGATTACACTTGTTTCCTGGGCCTCTCTATTTGGCCCTGCTGCTGCTTTCTCCATCCAAATCTGCATTTCCTCTGAATGCGCCTTACATAGTGATTGGTGGAGAGATTTGCTCCCAGGGAAATCAGGAAAACTTTTTCCTCCTCCTTAACACCTGCTCACTCCTTAATCCTTGCCTTCAAAGCTTCCACCCCCACCATCCTGCTGACATTAATGTCAGGATCACCTCTCTGACTGACCCAATGCCCTTTTCATGGTCCTCCTTTTCTCCATCTTCTCTGTAGAGCTTTTTACTATATCCTCTCTCTTGAAAATACCACCCTCTCGAAGATACCACCTCCCTTGACTTCTCCTGACACTAATAATGAAGTTCCCATCACTTTAGAGTTGACAAAATGATTTTGTAACAAGACTGGAGAAAACCCTCATTGACAGAACTCCTCTCACGGTTGGGAGAAATGGAATGTGAGCTGGGGACTACAGGGCATAGTGGTGGGATAAAGATGAAGCTCCCAAATGGAATGTGTGAGTACAAATAGGTGATCACCAAACTTTCTAAGGATAAAAGTGGTGTTCTTTACTTGAGGACTTTTATTTTGTTGAGTAACCAGATGAGTAGGCATGCAGGTCAATGGCAGAGCTAAAAGGCCCCATGTAACAGAGGAACAACTGAGTACACGTAGGGGTCGGGCAGACACCTCAGGGGAAGAAAGGAAATCAACCACCTGCATCAGTGTGACAGAAAATGGACTTCGTGGAAGTCATTGCTGATGGAAACTGAATACTTTAGGGGATGTAATATAATCCTCTTCTACTCTGCTCTACAAAATCTTCAGTAAAGCCTGCATTGCTCACTTATGTTTTTTGTGCTAGTGGATTATTTGCCAAGGTCTGTGTCAAGGTTGATACAGATTGAAGCATACTGTTTGGCACTGGCTGGAAAGAGACTGCCTGCGGAGACAGCCACATCTTGACAGTATCTCATTTGATCCCCACACTATCCTCATGACTTGGGCAGAAACAAAATTATGTTTCTGATTTTGCAGCGGAAGGAGAAAACATCACAGCTGCGAAGAGAGGTGATGGGACTTGCCATTTATGGCAGTAAATGACAGAAGTAAAATATGGATCCACGTGGCTCTTTTGACTCCAGCAAGATCTCACTCAGCTATTTGTTTACCTGAAGAATAACCTTTTTTTTTCCACTCTTTTTGTCTTCATTTCCGCCTCTCACCTCCTCAACATGCAGCCTTTCTCTGAGAACCCAGCTTCCTTAATAAGTTCAACTATCAACTGCATACAGGTGACACTCTCATACTCACAGACCTACATCTTCAGTCTTAATGTCTCCTGTATGTAAACTTTGAATCCTTATCTCTACCTACTTAGCTGGATATCACCATCATCTCAATCTCAATCTGTCCAAAATCGAAACTCATATTTCCCCCCCTTCACTATTTCTCCTGGGCAGGTATCATGCCCCTAGATTTCTAGGCTGCAATGAGGGCTGGATGAAAGGTAGGATCCTCTGATTCCTTTTTCCTCCTCAAACTCAGCATCATCAAAGTCTTGTGGATCCTGCCTTCAGGGTATCCCTTGGGTTTTCTCTCTCCTTTTACATCTCATTTCTGTACTGCTTAATCAAGGCCCTCTTCATTTTACACCATGATTATTTTTATATTCAATGCAAATAGATATTACTTGCATGTTTAATATTATGTTGAGAGGATTGTAATATATTAATGTGGGATAGGGCCTCGAAAAATAAGTCTAGAGGACTTCCCAGTGGTCCAGTGGGTAACACTCCACGCTCCCAATGCAGGGGGCCCAGGGTCGATCCCTGGTCGGGGAGCTAGATCCCACGTGCATGCCACAACTAAAGATCCCGCATGCCACAACGAAGATCTCACATGCCGCAACTAAGACCTGGAGCAGCCTAAATAAATAAATAAATGTTAAAAATAATAATAATAAGTCTAGAGCTCACAGAGCTCTTAAATGAGAGAAACATATTCCTTTCACCTCCTGGGGTTCTCTTTTTGCCAGGCCTAAACGGGACAGTGAGGCAGACAACTTCAAGCCCACACAATACTCTTCTTGAACCTACGGGATGGACCCGGAGATACCAGGGGACAATCACTGGGAAAGCCAGCCCTCTGGTGCTATGGAGAATTTTAACACACATCTGAATTTATAGAGTCATCCAGGGGTTAATTCTAACTGCCCACCTACTCCCATAAATCATATCAGAGCCTGTATAATCATCTTGGCAAGCTGTACACCGAGATTTTCTAAATAGTAGCTAAGTGGTTCTAGGACCTCAGGTTCTCGCTCTCCATTATATCCCACCATCAGTTCTATACTAAACTTCAGATATATGTGTGTGTCTACACACACACACACACACACGTTCACTTTTCTGCTTAAAACCTTGAAAGGTGCCCCAATGATCTCAGAATAATGTCCTGACTCCTTCCATGGGCATTGGGAGCCCATCACAGACAAGCCCAGCCCACTTCTCCAGCCTCACCTCCGTGTTACCCCCAACCCTTCCATCCAGGCTTGCCCATTCCACGTTCCTGAAACACACCCTGGGAAGTCTTGTTTCTAACCACAATCCCTACGTTCCCTAAGCCTGGAACCTCCTCCCTGTACTCTTAAAATCTGCCTCCTTTAAGAGAGAGTAGAGGATAGAGGAAAAGGCGAGGCTTTGGAATCAGCAACCTGGGATTCCAATTCTGGCTCCATTGCCTACTAGCAGTGGGGCCTTTTGGTCAATCACTTAACTCCCTTAGGCCTCAGTTCCTCATATGGACAATGGGAATAATAAGAATATAAACAGTATAACTCTCTAAGGCTTGCAGAGAAAAATAAACATAATAAAATGTACAAAAGTGCTATGTAAACTGGAAAGAACTACAAAAAGCATTATTATTATTATTTTTTATTATTATTATTATCTCCACAGTCACCATCCCCTTCAGATCTCTTCTCTCCTCCAAAGCAGTATCATTATCATTAATAACAATTCTGAGAATATTTTACATAAACAACATACCTTACGGGTTTTAAATACCTTGTCCATACATCTAGTCCATTGTGCATCTCACTCATCTTGGCACTTAACCTTGGAAAAGTAATTTATCTTTTCGTGTCTATGTACTCTCTTCCCATGTCCATTATCTCCTCCTTTGGAGCAATGTCCCTATTTCATATCTCCTTTCCCCATTGCCAGCACTCAAAAGGGATGGGCTTGCAAAAGTGAAAGGTTATAGGCATTGGCTCGAGAGCCAGAGAGGATTTGAATCCCATTTCTGCCACTTACTAGTTGTGTGGCCTTAGGCAGTTTATTTAAACTCTCAGTGGCCCACATTTCTTCAGCCATAAAATGGGAATGATGTTAGCACCTACCCCACAAAACTATTATGATGCTTAAGTGAGCCAATATGGATAAAGCCTGGCACGAAGTGAGTTCTTAATAAACTATTACTACTAAGTGAGACTGAGTCTGATTCCATTCTTTTCTGCCTTGTCACTTCAGCCCTCTTTCAACACAGATTCCCCATGAATCGTCCTTATTCATTTATACACAGGAACAAAATCTACTGAGCATCTGTTACATACAAAAGACTGTCCCTTGGATAAAAGCAGCTGTGTTTATGCCTGATCACTTTCTGTTGCTTTCTTCTGGGCCAAATGGTACTAAGAATGAGACGAGTTCTCTGTGGATTGCAGCCTTCAGCCTTCTCCTCTTGTTTTCTCAAGCAGGGAGTAAGATGGTGTTCCAACATCAGATCACCAGGTACAAAAAAGTTCTTCATATTTTTTTACTGAAAGGCTTCTCAGGCCCCTTAACATGC
The DNA here is from genome assembly GCF_949987535.1 of Balaenoptera acutorostrata. Lineage (NCBI taxonomy): Eukaryota > Metazoa > Chordata > Mammalia > Artiodactyla > Balaenopteridae > Balaenoptera > Balaenoptera acutorostrata. The sequence goes on from NW_026646594.1 coordinate 15,135, forward strand.
TAGTATTTATGGTGAATCTCCAGCAACAGGGAATAGAGTTGGCCACATTTCCTGAACTCATTTAGCCACGGGACCTTTTATTTCACAGTTTCTCTCAGAATCAGCATTCTGTCAAATCTACTTTGGAAAATGCTACGTGGAAGTCCTATTCCTATCTGTTTCTCCTTTGTCCACAATTTCATTTTGACTAATGCAAACTGTCCTTGGAAATGCCTCACCTATATGAGACTACCCACTGGAAGACTAGAGAATCTTTTTTTCGTTTGAATTGAAGTATAGTTGATTTACAATATTGTGTTAGTTTCAGGTGTACGGAAAAGTGACTCAGTTTTATTGTTTTCAGATTATATTCCATTATAGGTTATTACAAAATATTGAGTATAATTCAGTACACATTGATCATATACAACATAAACAAGTCAGACTGTATTGCTGTAAATGGCTCTAACTTCTGAAATGTATGGTAATTCCTACATAGTCAAACATTACTTATGTTTCAGCCAAAAAGCAACCCCGAGCAACCATAAGAGTTGTCACAAAGACCATGTATTTCCATTAGAACTTCTAGAACTTCCCATGGAACTTATGACTCCTTTTTTGTTTGTTTGTTTTTTCCTTTAGCTTGCTCATCTGTTTCCCATTCTATAGCAGATTAGAAAAAGGAAGAGTGGGCTCACAGAGGCAAACACACTAACCACAGACAGAATACAGCTGGGTACCTTGCCGTGAAGGTGTAGATATAAAAACTAGAAAGGTGACACAAAAATTCATTGCAACCTAGGAACAATTAGTGCAGGGTAAAATCCGCGAAGAAACTATAATATCCCTGACAACTTTATTACATCACCTCCCAGGCCCCTGAGTGATCAAGGAAAAGTTGAAGTCTATTCAAGATACTAGATTAAATAAATCAAGATAATATATAATATATTTTAGAAAGTTTTCCATCTACAATGGATTTTTTAACAAAATAAATTAATGGATAAGAATAGATGGGTTAGATGGACCTAGAGATTATCACACTAAGTGAAGTAAGCCAGACAAAGACAAATATACAATATCGCTTATATGTGGAATCTAAAAAAAAAAATGATAGAAATGAACTTATTTACAAAACAGAAGTAGACCTACAGATATAGAAAACAAATTTATGGTTACCTAAGGGGAAAGGGAGGTGGGGGATAAATTAGGAGTTTGGAATTAACACATACACACTACTATATATAAAATAGAAAAACAACAAGGACCTACTGTATAGCACAGGGAACTATATACTCAGTATTTTGTAATAACCTATAAGGGAAATGAATTTGAAAAAGAATATATAGATATATGTGTGTGTGTGTATATATATATATATATATATATATATATATATATATATATATACACACATGAATCTCTTTGCTGTACACCTGAAACTAACACAACATTGTAAATCAAATATACTTCAATTAAAAAATAACGTTTAAAAAAAAAGAATGGATGTGTTAAATGGCCAATCTTATGTTTTCCGGAGATTTCTGAGAAGAGGCGCACACCACCTCATGTTTACGATGCTGGGTAAAGGAGACGTACTTAGTATCCATGCTATTGATCATCCATCGCTTGACAATTCACCCTGTGGCTCTGCCCTTCACTGACCTTCTTAGCACACTCTGCCCCAGTTCTGCTCGGCCTCTAGGACTCTCTAAGTCTCAAAGATCTGTGTCCAACGTCAAAATCCCTACGCAGCTGACTTGGCATTATACAGCCTCCGCTGGTCATTTATCCAAGTAACTTAACAAGAGTGAAAGATCAGGGCTACGATGCATTTACATCTAAGGAGCAAACGGTGATCCCCCAATACAGCCACGTTAGAGTGCTGGGCTTGCGCATTTGGGAGTATAAAGGGAGCTGGGGGGCCACACTTTCGAAACTGCTTCGACCACAGCATCGCAAGGTAAGTACTCACAAGTGCCCGCTTTTTTGCTCCATGTAGCTGTGATTATACCTGATCAGGTTACCTGGAGAGGAGAGAAGGCAACACAGCAGCCTTTGCTGAGGGCCTACTAAGCGTAAGGAACTGTGTTAAGGGCAATATGGGAGACAAGATGGCGAGGACTTTCAAGAAGCTTCTACAAAGAGTATAAAAAGACAAGAATATAAGCAATTATGACACCAAAAAAAAAAAAAACTAACCTGCAGGATATAAAGCTGAATATAATACGTACTTACCCCTCTAATTGTTTACGTCAGTATTATAATTGCAGTTAGCAAATAAACATGCTAATTTGTGATATCTCTTCTGTGATTGCCTTGAAGTATTATTTAAAATTTTTGTGGTTGGTTATGTAAATTTTTTTCTTATGTCAGGATTTCTGGGAGATGATTGCGGGAAGAAATTCTCCCATGCATTTTATCCATCTCAGAATGCATCCTAGTTTGCTTATTAATGACCAGTTTCCAGACTGCTCATGCATGGCATGCCTTGTGGGCTTTGAGCTGGATCATGTCTGACACTGCAGGAGCATCCCTCAGAGGGATTCTATAGCTTTAGGAGCTTGCGATGCTTTGATTTCTGGCCACCATCTTCACCAGAATACCTTCTGTCATACATTCACAGGGTTAAGAGAAATCTTGGGGATTTTCTGGTCCATCTGTCTCATTTACAGAAGGAAACCAAAGCTCAAGGAAATTACAACAGCTACTTTACAGAGCTGGCATTAGAAAACCGAGGTTCTGCCTCCAAGTGTGATTTCGTTTGAACCAAGGATTCAGAATATGATACTTAATCATTTAATCTTTTCCTGAGAAAGTTGTGAGAATTTTAGGATATAGCTGGAGATTATTAGAGACTCATAAAAGGTAGAGACCAAGAGTACGTGACCAAAGTAGGAAAGCAAGTGTTGAAATGTCTCTTCCTGCCTAAATGGTATTTCACGACATGTTCCCCAGGTTCCATAAAAGTACTGTGTGGTAAATGGGAAGTTTAAGTTAAATTCGATATTGAAAATTATTCAGACTCTTATGGTATCCTGAGATCTTCATGTAGGTTATAAACTTCTGGACTGAGATTCCTTAGTCCCAAATAAGTTATCAGCTACCCTACCTTCATCTTCTCCAAGAGAATATAGGATATTTAAGAGAGTGCCCTTCCTAAACCTCTTAAAGAAGTCTTGCCCATAATTCACAACTTTTCTCTCATTGCCAAGGAATTCAACTTCTGGTCTAAAAGCATCCAAGTTACAATCCGGATCATTCCCCTCCCTCCTTCCTTTCTTTTTTGACCCCTCACGGCCCCCTACCCTCAGCCGGAAGCATCATTTCTCTAAGTCCCCATAACACTTCATTTAGACGCTTACAGAATTTGTATTATTCTTCCTTGTTCAAAGATTTATTTGAGAATTTCTCTTCACTGTTCCTAAATTTTGCATTCCTTTAGGGTAGAGAGTGTCTTTATCCTTTTTTATACCCCCTTAAGGAGCTGACATGGTACTTTGCACACACAGAAGATACTCAAAAAAATTGTTAATCAGTGCTGTAATTACCCAATTATTTAAAGAATGATGATTTCACCGAAGGGAAAAATGGAAAATGTATTTCCATCCCACACCATCCACTGTGTACTATTTAAATGTAGCTAAACTTAGAAAAGTACAATTTCTAGATTTATTTAAACTCTTCATAGTTCATTTGTTCTTTGTTTTGTTTAGTTTTCATTTCCGGAATCACTCTCTCAGAAGCCACTTCATTCCTGAAGGACACTAACCATTGCTTTGGAAACCAAGAAGGTAAGAGTCACTTTCATCTTGATTGGGAATACAATAATTGAAATTAGCAAACAGTGTTTTACACATTCTCATTCTTGCCACACTCATAGGAATCTGAAACTGATGAAATTAAAATCCATTACTTGAGTATTTCTAAAGGCAGATTACAAAATATGCAGCTAAGGAAGCAGGGCTTCCCAAATTTGCTCATCACACTAACAGGAATAAAACACACTGCAGAACTTTGACACACAAGCTCCAGGTCAATATACTTAGGTTGGCCCCAAACATGATGTTCGTAGGCTCAAGATTCAGTCTTCACACAAGTCTAACTTTGCTGTTTTTTGAGCAGAGGCCACACCCGTGAATCCCCTCAGCTGTGTCTTTACTCACAAATGATGCTGAGAGAATAAGGAGAAATGGATTCAAACCTATGTCCACTGTAGTAAAAAAAAAAAAAATTACTCCCCCACCTCAAGATTTGTGTTTATTGGAAGTAATTCTAGATGAATTAGGACCAAGGAAACCAAAGTATAATTAAGTCATGACCACACCATTGCTGACAAGATGCAGTAGCTGAGAAGTTCCCAGGAGAGGGCTGAAAGTTGAGAGCAGTGTCATAGCGCACTGACAGCAGTAAGGGGGGTTGGGGAGCACTCAGAAGGTGGTGCTGGAGGTCAGGGAGGCTGGGATGGCCATCCCCATTGGAAGACCCCTAAAGACAGGAAGAGAGGGACACAGCCGTGTAGGGCTGGAAGCAGGTCAAGCTCTCAAAACCAAGAAGCAGATAATTAGGGGACTTTCTGGGGGTAGAGTTTCCAGGGACACCATGAGTCATGCCAAGAGAGTTGGATGAGACCTAACAAGGGAAAGTTTTATCAGCCAAGAATACATGGTTTTAGCCCTGGGTCCCAGAGTACAGTTGTATAAATATGGGGACAAGATCTGACTTAGCAACCGGACGCACACAGCGTGCGTTGAGGGGCTTTGCTTGACAGTGAGTGGTGAGCCATCGGTGTGAGGAGGCTGCCAGAGGGCAGTCACCACCTCGGGCATGACACCTAGGTCAGGAGAGGTGAGGGCACATGCTGATGGAGGACAACATGTGGTCTGGATGTCACACTTAAGAGATTAACAGGAGTGAGCTCACTGTGATGGTAAAGGAGATGCAGAAGCACATCACGGAAGAAACAGATGAAGACAGCACTGGGGCTACTTAGCCTGGAAAAGAAAAAGCTAAGGAGGGACTTCCCTGGAGGTCCAGTGGTTAAGACTTCGCCTTCCAGGCTCAATCCCTGGTCGGGGAGATAAGATCCTACATGCCTTGAAGCCAGAAAACCAAAACATAAAACAGAAGCAATACTGTAACAAATTCAATAAAGACTTGAAAAATGGTCCACATTAAAAAAAAAAAGCTAAGGAGAACCCAGAGCAGCCATCAAATGGGTGAAGAGTTGTCTTGTGGGGAGAAGGTTTGAACTCTTTCTGTTGTTACCAAGAGCCGAAAGTAGGCTCAAACATCCTGAAGTCACAGAGAGCCAGATTTCAGTTTAAAGCAAGAAGTATCTTTGGCCTGCAGAAACTACCCCAAATGATTTTCCAATATTTTCAAAAGGGAAAAAAGTCATCTTGAAGGCATTTGAGTAGGCTGGACAACACATTTGCAAGAATATCGGTGAGACAACTCATGCATCATCTAGGCAGTAAAAGTAGGAGATACTGGATTCGGAGTCATGGTTAGAGCTGTGGGTGGAAGAAGAAAAATCTTCACCTCAACACACGCAGTGACTTGAATCCCAGACGGAAAGTCTTGTTTTTCTAAGAGACCTAAAGGTATAGTTTAACCATGAGTCATTGTAGTCTTTCCCCAACTTCAGACTTCATTCTTATACTACTATCACAAATTTTGCAATACCCATTTAAGACCAGTACTGCTAACTCACTTAATATTTTGATTTACCTTGATTCCTTTTTCTTCTTAGATGTGTTTTTCAAAGTTACCCTATATGCTTGCTATGAAAGTCTGGACCGTCTATCTCAGCATCACGTGAGACATTTAGATATTCAGAATCTCAAACTCTACTCCAGCTCTGCTGAATCAGAATATCTATTTCAACAAGATTCCCAGTTGGATTCCTATGCCCACCAAAGTTTGAGAAACACTGCTTTATGTCACTACTATAAACAGATATTTCACTGTCTCTAAGTCGTTAGCACATATTATTCTATTTTATTCTGACTTTCTTCACATTTTCACAAATATTATCTCTAAACTTGGGATGCATCTTATAATCAATGAAAGGAGTACTGTAATTAGCAGGGTGTTTTCCTTTATTAGTGGGACACAAAATAGGTTATCTTACAATCGATGGCATCTTACATTTTGCTAAAATAAGGTAGTAGACTTTAATATAACTATTAAAATTAAGAAATTTTAATTTTAATTAATCATATTTTCAAATGAGTAATAAATCTTCTTAGGTTATATTGTATGGTAAATGTTACTAATATAGACATTCTAGACATTATATACAGTTTCTGAAATTTGTATATGTCCTGGTATAATGTTATAATTTTAATTGTTATCTTAAAATGTTGTATGTCACAACAACTTGGATAAACTTCTTTGCCAAGAAGAATTGTAATCAGATCTTTAACCATGCCTTTTTAAGACCTTCATCATTCATAGGCAACTAAGGTAATACTTTGCAAAACTGCCATATCTTCAAGGAGATTCATAAAAAAGAAACTTTTTAACAAATATAAGTTTCTGATAGCCTTTAGATAATACCACTGGACTGGGTCACAAATGACAAAACTAATGGGAAACCTGATTATTTCATCCAGATAAACAGGAATTAATTACATGGGACTGAATGAACTGATGAATATGGTTTATGACTTCGGGAAATATACTAGCTTTAATCTTTGTTTTCCAGAAAAACCTTTTCTCTTATGCTATGACCTATGACAAGTTGATAAAGTACGTCTTTGTGAACAAAGATGAAACATTTATCTTTTTCTCTCTACCTGATCCTGCCAGAATTTGGCCTCTCCAGCTGGCTCTCCTGTGGACTTGATATTTTATTGCAGCTGAATTACAACTAGTTATGCTAATCATTGCTTTAATTAGTTCTTTGTTTCCAAACTGTTTGTGCTTTGTGTCTCCCTGCTGCCCTATAACTTTGTCAGTGTTACTAGCTGCATTACTTTTATCCTGTCTATTTTATAAGACTGTTGTCTATTACAGTACCTAGTGTGTAACCAGGCCTCCAACAAAATAGATGATGGTTAACATCTTGAGGAAATAGATCACATTTATAACATAAAATAATTGTAATAGTGTGATTCTAAGTATGGGAAGAAGCAACAAGGGAAAATGTCTCTTGGATCATAATTAGACAGAGGATCCAGAGAATCTTTAATTATCAGTAGAGCCTAATCCAAAAATTAGCACCTCGAGTGGCATATCAAGAATTTTTGCCTGATCTAGGATGAGCCTCCTAGTGCCGTGGGACAAAATTTGATCATGAAATGTCTCCAAAATGTTGGTCAAATTCCTGACCAAGAGGAGAGGATTTGAGAAATGGAATATTTCCTGCCATGTAAGTCATCAGCAATTGCAGCCCTCCAATGTGAGCTGGTGAACCCTGAGGGAACTCAGGAAGGAAAAGAATACCTGCCATCTAGCAGCCATCAGACTGCAGCCACTCCCTATTGTGAGCCCTAAGGAAACTCAGGATGTGAAAAAACAGGATACAGGCCCCAGATAGCTGTGGTGCATATCAAAGGACTGATTTCAGTGAGCCCAGACTCTTGCATCTTCCCATATATAGAAAAGCGCAAATTCCTTAACTTGAGATGTTGCCTCCTGGGTTTGAAGTCCTAAAAAAATTCCCGCTGAATAAAACATAACTCTCAACTTTTAGGTTGTGAATATTTTTTAAGTCTACAGGTGTAAAGTAGACACTTTCTAAAGAGGAACAAAAGAAGACAAATCTCAACATTTGGAACACTGGCACCGCTTGGTGGACACTCCCAGAAAGATCCATCTGATGAAGCAGTTAGAATGGTCGTCACCCCTTTTCCCACAATACTGTGGAATGGACATTGACAGTGGGGAATTGTAACAAGAGCCAATTTTGACTCCATGTTGGATCTGTTTCTTTGACTTTAACCTTTGCTTTTTGTAACTTTTGTTATAATCATACATAATGGTCTGCCTCAGGGAACCCTGTCCCTCTGCCTGAATGTTAAACTAAAGTGCCTTTGTTCAGCTCACTGGGAGACGATGTGACCCTGCCCACCTGTTAATGACTGCAGACATGAAGAAATTAATACATCCCCTCCCCATGCTGGCCAAGCCATGCAAAACTAATGACCTTTTTGCTTTACTTCCTCACCTCCTCCCCCTCTCTGTTCTATAAAAGAAACTGGCATCCAGACCCCGATAAGATGGTTATTTTGAGACTTTAGTCTTCCATCTCGGTCTGCCACCTTTCCGAATAAAGTCACTATTCCTTGCCTCAAAAAAAAAAAAAAAAAAATAGTTGCCTAAAATCATTTTGTATTTGACCATTGGGACTATGCCATGGTTTTGGAAAGAGTGGCTTTATAAAAGCAAAATAATGCTCCCAAACATCACTGTATTTGAGGCCCTTGAGAACAATTCAGTTTCCTCAGTCCCAACCACAGAGATTCTGTTGCAGATGATTTTGATGTGGATCAACTTTCAACACTTTGGGTAGCAGGCTGAACACTAAGTCAAGCTAAATGACATCAGATCATACACTTGCAGCCTGATGAGATTCCCTCACACTATAGTGCAACCATTCTCAAACTGTGGCCCATGGATCCTTGGAGATTCCTAAGAACTTTTCAAGAGGTACATGAGGTCAAAACAATTTTCATAATACCCAGATGCCACGTGCTTTCTTCACTGTGTTGACTTAATGATGCAAAAGCAAGGATGGATAGACGACCTGACACTTTATTACAAATCAAGACGTGGCACCAAGATGTACTAATAGTCATAGTATTCTTCACAGCCAGACACTGACAGTGAAAAAGAATTTTTTTTTTAATTTAAAAAGCCAGCTTCAGGACTTCCCTGGTGGCACAGTGGCTAAGAATCCGCCTGCCAATGCAGGGGACACGGGTTCGAGCCCTGGTCCGGGAAGATCCCACATGCTGCGGAGCAACTAAGCCCGTAAGCCACAACCACTGAGCCCGTGTGCCACAACTACTGAAGCCCGCACGCCTAGAGCCCGTGCTCCGCAACAAGAGAGGCCACCGCAATTAGAAGCCCACGCTCCGCAACAAAGAGTAGCACTCGCCGCAACTAGAGAAAGCCTGCATGCAGCAACAAAGACCCAACGCAGCCAAAAATAAATATAAATAAATAAATAAATTTTTTAAAAAGCCAGCTTCATTGAAAAATGACCTAAAATTTGCAGCAGTGGAGAGTATTAATTTGATTACATCTCAGTTTTATCCACATCTTTGTAATATTCTACATGATCAAACAGGAAGTCCATGAAAAGCACTCCTTTTGCACACTGGACTTTGACATTTGTCTCAAGGAAAAACACATGTGCAGTTGTCTGAGTTGCAAGATGAACCAGCCACTTGATTCATGAAGCACCATTTTTACTTGAAAGAATGACTAGAGGACAAACTATTGTTTCTCAGACTTGTATATCTGGCACACAGTTTCTCAAAAAGCAGTGAAGTGTGTTTATCCTTTCAAGGAAAACTACTGACAGTATTTTTTACTAATGATATAGTTGAGTTTTCAAGCAAAAATTAAAATTTTGGAAGACTTGTATCTACTATCATTAGCTTGACAACGTCCTAATATTTGAATTTTCTAATGAGATCAGTACTGATATTAATGATTGTGATTTTTATACTGTATAATGAAACGTGCCAATATTTGGAAGTTCTGTATAATTCAGCGAACAATATTTTCCAAATGATCAACGTATGATGTTTACACATGGGTAAAAGTTTCATTCAAAGTTCAACACAGACCAACAGATCATAATGTTTGTTGATATGGTTTCAGATTCCACATTGCAACTAGCCTTTAAGGAACTACCACAGAAACTACCACGTGTCAAGTTTTGGTATAGTATCTAAAAAGAATTTCTGCAATTATTTGAAAGGGCAATTAAAATACTCCTTCCTTTTCCAAATTATATATCTGTGAAAGATTTTCTATATCTACTTTAACCAGAAAACAAAAAACAAAAAAACAAAAAACCATACAGCAACAGACAGAATACAGAAGCAAGCATAAAAACCCATCCATCTTCTACTCAGCAGACATTAAAGTGAGTTGCAAAAATGAAAAACAATGGTACTCTTGCCACTAATTTTTTTGTTTTGGAAAATATAGTCATTTTCATAAAAATATGTCATTAATGTTAACATGCAATGGATTTGATAGGAACTTTAAATGAATTAGATTTTCTCAATTTTGACTTCTAATACCATAAATATTGGTAGATATGACTTGCATAAACCAAACTCACTGGGTTCTCAATGGTTTTTAAGAGTGTGAAGGGGTTCTGAGAAAACAAAGCTTGAGAACTGCTGCTGTCGTAAAACTCACTTAAGCCACAAAAGTAAGGACTATCTTCACAGATGAGGAAACAATATGGATGAATTCTTCCTCTCCACCAGGCAGTAACTGAGAAAATTTAAACCGCATGAAGCCTGCAAGCCAGAGGCCCTCTTTGCGGTGCTATATTGAGTTCCAATCTCTTAACTATGAAAACTTAACCACGAGCACACAGATGGTTCAGCAGAGCCGCTGGCCAAAGTAAAATCGAAATGCAACTTATCCTGAATAAGATCCAGAGGGAAGCAGTTGCTCCTCTTTCTGTAGGACTAGATCCCCCCAGAATCTCAAGGAGGGATATTGAAACAACAGTCAGTTACCAATGAAGAGTAATTTCATAAAGTGTAAGATTGAGGGCGGGGGAAGTTCCAAGAGACAACCATAAAATGTTCAATTTTCCCACTTTTAATAGGAAACATAAAAGGCTTTATTCAAAACATATGACCTATTTCTTAAGAGAGATATGGGGATACATGTGTGTAATTGAACTCCATTTTATGGTCACTTACAGAAGAATGTATGGAAAGGAAAAAGCAGAGAAAGAAAGGGAGAAGGGGAAGAGTTGTGGGGAAAAGAAGTAGAGGGTCAGGAAGGATACGGGAAGAGGTCCAGAGGGAACAGGAAAAGCAAATGCAGATGAGGAAAAGGAACCAGAAAAGTCACACAACCTGTAGGGGCCTTAGAAATGAGCTAGGCTTGCTTCTTCATTTTAAGTGAAATTAGTGGCCCAAAGAAGTTAAGTGGTTTGACCAAGTTCAGTGCCGGGACTTTAAGCCAAATTTTCTAGCTTCTAAGCAAGGAAAACACATAAGGAGAAGGTCTGTGAAAGGGGATGGTTTGGAAAGAAGTGACGGGGGGTATGAGCGGGAGGGTGGACAGAGAGAGAGAGGCAGAAAGATACATAAACACACCATACACGCACATGCACACACACACACACGCTAAGCAGTGAGTTCTAAAGCAGGTATTTAATTAAACACTTTGTCACACCCCGACACTGCTACACATAACTAAAGTTTGGAGACCCCTGCCTTAAGCCCAGTACTTCTCAACTCTACTATGCCTAGAAATCACCTGGAGATCTTGTTAAAGTGCAGATTCTGGTTTTGTAATGCGGGGTGGTTCTGAGATTCTGAATGTCTAACAACTCCTCGGTGATGCTGATGCAACGTGTTCAAGGACCACTCTTGGAGTCAGAAGGCCCTACACCAGCAGTTCTCAGAGTGTGGTCCCTGGACCACAATGATGAATTCACCATCAGCTGATGAATGCACCACCAGCATTGCCTAAGAACTTGCTAGAAATGCATATTCTCAGGCTCCATCCCATACCTACTGAATCAGAAGCTCTGGGGGTGAGGCCCAGAAATCTGTGTTTTAACAAGCTCTCCAGGTAATTCTGGTGCATATTAAAGTTTGGAACCATTGCACTAGGCCATAATGTCTCCTATCACCTTGTTGCCTGTAATTGGCTAAACAAGTGTGGCAGTACTTTATGTTCAAGTCATTACTTTTCACTGGGCTATCTGAACTTTCTACTAGGAATTATCAACATTCCAGTAATTCTTGTCAGACACCCTTAAGATTTGGGAATGACACCGAGATCATGAGGCTCAAATGTGATGTGTAATTAAGGAAGTATTTTCTGAGGCCTCCTTTATTAGGCTCAGCTTGGCTTCCTCTAATTGGTTTAGACTTCCACACCTGGAGCTGGACTAAGAGATGTCCCCTCAAACTTTTTTCTTGGAGTAAAATATCTCCTTTAGCTCACCCCGACTTGCCCACTCTAGGCCCCTATACCAGGTCCTGGATTCCTCAGAACGTAGGTTAATCCCAGGAACTTTTGAATCTGGCCCCCTGTCTGAATGGAAATAACAGGATGGAGCTCCCCAAAGCTCCAGACTCAGCAGCCCTGGTCTTCCCAGCCCCTGCAGTCATGAGCTCTGATGCAGAGATGGCCATTTTTGGAGAAGCAGCTCCCTACCTGTGGAAATCAGAGAGGGAGAGAATCGAGGCTCAGAATCGCCCATTTGATTCTAAGAAAGCTTGCTTTGCAGTGGATGATAAGGAATTTTATGTGAAAGGTATGATCCAGAGCAAGGAAAATGACAAAGTCACAGTCGAGACCCTCGACAACCGGGTAAGTGTTGACCTCAGATGTCCTTGCTAACGCGGGCATCCCCCTCTGCCTTTGGAGTAGAATAGTGGAAATTGCACGCTGGCCCATAGGAGTCTGAAGCTAGAGCAAGACTCGCATTGATCTCCTCTGAGTGACGCCGCAGGGAAACACTGCCATGGCGCACACCGTTCCTCTGGCTCTTTCCTTCGAGGACTTGGGCTCTGAGGGTTTGTATGATGTTTGCTTTGGAGAAAGGGGAAGGTGGTGGTGGAAGAGTTTGGACTGTTTAAGGGAGAGATTGATACAGATTGCTGCTGGATGGGTGAACATACCAAATAGAACTCTCTAGGCTGCAGAGTGACTTACAGAGGGAGCTCCAGAGGCAATGCCTAATTTAATGCAGAGAATTACAGAGCACCATTCAATTCAATCCTTACTGGACACGCACCATGTCTAGGTCACAGTGTCTATCACTCTGCAAATATGAGCAAATCTCAGTCCCGCTTCCCCAAAGTTTATCATCTAGTGTAGGAATCAAGAGTACATGGTGGGTATGGGGACTTCCCTGGTGGCACAGAGGTTAAGAATCCGCCTGCCGATGCAGGGGACACGGGGTCAATCCCCGGTGCCAGAAGATCCCACATGCCGCGGAGCAACTAAGCCCGTGCGCCACAACTATTGAGCCTGCACTCTAGAGCCCGCGAGCCACAACTACTCAGCCCGTGCGCTACAACTACTGAAGCCCGTGTGCCTAGAGCCTGTGCTCTGCAACAAGAGAAACCATGACAATGAGAAGACCGTGCACCGCAACGAAGAGTAGCCCCCACTCGCCACAACTAGAGAAAAGCCCGTGTGCAGTAAGGAAGACCCAACGCAGCCAAAAATAAATAAATAAAATAATTTTTTAAAAAAAGAGTACATGGTAGGTATGAATCGCAGTTCACAAATTCAAGCATACAAGACAGATGATGATGACGATGATGATGATGATGATTGTTATTATTAAACTTAACCTCTGGTGTCAGCCTCTTTTCACAGGGCCGGAAATAAATTTTCTGGAGTTACTATTGGGGTCCCCTCCCCAGAGCCATGCCACATTTTCAGTAATACCACATGGGGTGTCACTGCCCCCCTGAAGGATTGCTAAGAAACAAGCCCCAGTTTCTTTTTTTTTTTTTTTTTTGGAAAATATTTTTTTATCCAGTGTTTAAGTAAGATTAAAAACTACAAGATTTTGCTTGCAGCTGATGAGCAAGAAGAGAAAAGTTAAACCCAAATTATCATCTGATTGGCTAGTTAATACGCTCTGACTCAAGATCAAATTATTCAGTGACACACCAGTTACTTTGTGTGGGCTGAGGAGTTCTGGAGCAAAACAGCCCTAAACAAAACATATCATCTGAGAGCACAGGGTTAATGGGCATATGAAATACTAAACAAGAAAGCTGATAAAGGGAGGCTGTCCCAGACCTTTTGCTATTTTAGGCTTCTAGCAGTTGGTTACCATATACAAGGACCTAGCAGCCAGTTATTTTATCTCTTGACTTATCTGAGGTTAAACAACTTTAACCCACTAAGCAGGAATAAAGAGACACTTTGTAGATGAGTTGGAAAACATAAAGCAGTCCCACTTCTCCAGTAGAATTTTAGTTGAATTAAATCATAAGAGAAACAATGATTACTGCACATATTGTCCTTGTCACACTGCATCTGTTGAGTAGAATTTCCATTCCAAGTGTTGTTTTCATCTTCACCATCGTCTTGAGTCCTCAGTCTGTATATCTTGCCCTCCTTTTTCAAGTCTTCCCCCCGTTTCTCCAGCACTCTTTTTCTGACTGGTTCCCTTTTTTCTGAGTTGCTAGAGGATGCAAGGTTTGAGGATTCCAATGATGCTGCTCTCACCGAGGTCTGTGCAGGAGGAGGATTACCAAATAAGAAGTTGCTAATCAATCTCCAGATGGCAAGGAATGGGTAAAGTACTGTCCCCAAGAATGTCCAAAAGTCGCCACTGGAAGAATGTACCATGGATGTAGTTGGTCTTCCTGCTGGCAACAGTACCACTGAAGCACTTGGGGCAAGTTCCAAATCCAGTAATTTCTTTTTATAATCTTCTTTGGTAAATTCCCTCCTGGGAAACATTGTTGCTAATGAAAAATTACCGTAAGTGTTGCCAACAGTCTGTGCAGCAAACTGCCTTGCTTCTTCTAGAGGAGCATCAGAAGGGAACTGATTTGTGAAGGAAGAACCATCAGGAAGACGGAATTGAATTCTCGCAACATTGTTTCTTTCTTTTGTGGAAGAGTCTCTCTTGACTTCCATTTCTGCCTGTTTGGCCGGCAGGGCAGCAGCTTTAGCAGCTTCTACTTCTTCCTTTGTCTTTGCAAAACGAGCAGCTCTCTCTGCACGGTCCAGTGCAATCTTCTGTTTTATACGCTCTCGAGCTGCCCTATCTTCTGCCTTTTCTCTGTTCCTTTCCTCTAATATTCTTTTTGTTAATTCTTCTTCTTGCTTTCTTTTATAATCCAACATTTCTTTTCCAGTTTTCCTCCTCTCAATTTCCTCCTTAATCTCTCTCTGTTCTTCCTCTTTCCTCTTCTCTTCTCTCTTTTCTTCAAGTTTTTTGGTTAGTCTTTCCACTCTGACGGTGAGCTCCTCTGTAGGTCTCTGATTTGAACATCCACCAGGCTCTGGAGACACAGTGGCCTGGCCTGAAATTTCTCCTCCTGTTGCAGAATCTGACTTTGTGTCAGAAGTGGGTGGTGTCTCACAGAGCTCTACATTTCTGGACTGACAGTTTTCAGAAGTGTTGTTCTGATCAAATGAGGTGGATGGAGTAGAGACTGAACTTTCTCACTGGCCACTATTTGCCACTGATATTTCACCTTTTAACGAGTGCATCTGCCGGACTTTGTGGATTGTGGTAACAAGTTCATCTGCAGGAACACTTCCTGCTATTACTTCCAAGGGAATTCCACTGTCTCCAATAAAGAAACTGGATGGAACACACACTACAGGATAGATCTGTGAAAACTGTAGGCAGGCTTCACTTTTGGTATCGATTTTCACAGCAACAAAACCGTTTGAAGATGCTTCTGTCACTTGCTCATCTTCCCAACTTGCAGCCGTCTGTGTAGCCTGTTCATCATCACCTGCCACGAACACCACGAAGACCACGCCGCTCCTCTCGGCCGACGCGATGGCGGCCGGAATGGCGCGTGCAACCACAGCATCGCTGCCCTCAGGGACAGGCGCTCGCTCGGCGTGTTGCCGCCTCGGTCCCGGAGCCGGCCCTGCCCTCTCCGTCTTTGGGCCCCCATGGCCGGCCTCCGGCTCCGCACCGGCGCGCAGACCCGTCAGCGGCTCCCAGGACGCGTGCAAGCGCGCAGGCCGAGGCGCGCCCCGCGACGCATGACGCCACGCATCGCCGTTGGCAGCGCTCCCCCGTCCTTTGTCTCGTTGGCAAGTCGGTGCGTGCGGGAGCCCAGGAGACCGCAGGCCCTGCAGTCCCGGAAGTGGAAGGAGCTCCCCAGTTTCTGAACCTTCAGGACACACAGATTTTTCCATCTTCCTTATGCTATTTTGGATGTCCCTCTCTCTCTAGTTTAGGGCGGTGGGGCAGAAGGGCTTCCTTTCCTCAAGAGATTTGGTCTATATCAACAAATCTCCTCCCTTTTATCTTTTCGGTAAAACCCTCAAAGCTCTTCTGAGGATTCGAGCTTTTGGAAAACAAACGCTAGAAAGGCTTACAGGCTCTCTCGCTTTTATGCCCTATTTTCTACCTTTCCTGAGTAATGGAGTGCCAGTTGTATGCTTAAAGGGGAGGGAAAACAGAGAGGGGAAAATTAGGTAATAGTCTCAAAATACTGTTCAGGCATGGACCATGCTTCAAGTCCAAATGTTTTAACTATTAGGGCAGCGGTGCAGGGAATTCTGGAAGCCTTGAAAAGACAGGGGAGAGCAGAAACAGGTCATGGAAGAGGTGGCACTTCAGAAGAGCTTTGAAGCTTGCTAGATGTAATTTCAATGTAGATATATTCCAGACAAAGGGACCCACGTGAGCAGAGGTATTGAGGTGGAGATTTACAGAATACACTGGAAGAGTTTTTTCCAATCTTCCAAGCGTGATCTCATTGCAGCACTCATAGCAAATGGGGTAAACAGAGGCAAGCTGCTGTGGCCTTGGCCAGCCTGAGTTCCACCTGGCCACCCTGAGGCTGAAGGGCTCTATAACTTTGCACACCTGTAACCCTCTTCTGGCACACAGAATGGCATGCTGACTTGGGGGCATCAGACCAGAATTGGTTATGCAGTTTGACCAGTCTTAGGTTTATCAAGAACAGTTATTTACGGATCATCTCTGGGCACAGAAATGATCCATAAAGTTAACCACGGTAATGGGGTAATCTCACCACAATATCTCACCATGTTCACCCCACTGGTAGGTCACCACATCGGCTCTCCCACTCATCATGTGATTTTTCCTCTCAATATCCAGACACTCACTCCGAACAGTGACCAAGTCTTCCCCATGAACCCTCCCAAATTTGACAAGATCGAGGACATGGCCATGATGACCCACCTACACGAGCCAGGAGTGCTGTACAACCTCAAAGAGCATTACGCAGCCTGGATGATCTACGTGAGTACCCTTCAACCTCTCTTTATTCCATTTCCTTCTCTTAGTAAAGTCAAGATCCATAGGTTGAATTTTCTGATTTTCTCAGACCTACTCAGGCCTCTTCTGTGTCACCGTCAACCCCTACCAGTGGCTGCCGGTGTACAACCCTGAGGTGGTGACGGCCTACAGAGGCAAAAAGCACCAGGAGGCCCCGCCCCACATCTTCTCCATCTCTGACAACGCCTATCAGTTCATGTTGACTGGTGAGTAATTTCTTTAATCCATATTTTAAAAAATAGTTTTAGTGAAGTATTCAAGTCCTTTAACTGCACTGGTTCTTAGTTAATTACTCGAGCCCTTCACAAGCTTTGCTCATCCAAACGGTGCAATGACCAAAGTGACCTCAGTAGATTCAGAGGATGTCAGGATGGAAAGCCAGGGGCGCAGTATCTTCCATTACCAGTCACGGTTCTTAAGCCAGAGCTTGGGACTGAAGCCACACTAAGTACATGCTTCTCTGGGGGTGGATGTGAAGCACAAGGAGATGCGCTGCCCCCACCTCCAAAGAAACCCCCAACAGGAACACACTTGGAAGAGAGACTATATTAGTAGCCACTTAGGAATGCAAAGTTGGAGAAATGGGCACAGCAACTTCCCTTCACCTGTTTTCTCAGGCTCCCTCTTTCTCCTCCTTAAATTTCCAGAATAGCAGATGAAATAGCAGAGATGTGGTAATACTGTCACCCTTGTCATGCCTAACATCACTTCGGTCTGTTCAACTTTCACCTGATTTGACTTGGTGCAGAGAGAAGAAGTAGAAGCAAGCATCTGAGATCTGAAGATGCTTAAAAGTCATCCAGGACAATGTTGCCCAAACTTCAGCCATTCCAATGTCACATTCGCAATCCTGGCCATTTCTGCATATTTAAAATCTTTCCTTATAGTGACTGAAGTTCCGTCCATTTCAAAAAGGAAGAATAGGGAATTCCCTGGCGGTCCAATGGTTAAGACTCTGTGCTTCCACTGCAGGGGACATGGATTCGATACCTGGTCAGGGAACTAAGATCCCACATGCCACGTGGCATGGCCAAAAATAAAAATAAAATAGGAACCGAACAAATCTGTCCTTTGATCTGGAGGAAAACTATTTTTTTTTAAAAAAGGAAGAATAATATCACTATTAGTATTAGTTTCTTAGGACTGCCGTAACCAAGTACTACACACTGGGTGGCCTAAGCAACAGAAATGCATTGTGTCACAGCTCTGGAGCCTGGAAGTCTGAGATCAAGGTGTCAGCAGGGTTGGTTCCCTCTGAGGGCCGAGAGGGAGAATGTGGTCCAGGCCACTCTCCCAGCTTCCTGTGGTTTGCTGGCCATCCTTGCCATCCCTTGGCTTATAGAATCATCACCTTGATCTGCACTTTCATCTTCACATTGTGTTCTCATCTGTCTCCAAATTTCTCTTTTTATAAGGACACCAGTCATATTGGATTAGGGGCCCACCTACTCCAGTATGACCTCATCTTCACTAATTACATCTGCAATGACCCTATTTCCAAATAAGGTCACATTTTGAGGTACTGGGGGTTAGTTAGGGCCTCAACATATTAGTTTGTTGGGGGGAACACAATTCAACCTATAACACTCTTGTAAATGGAAAATCACGGTCACTGTCCACAAGTAGAAAGTAAAGGTGAAAGAAAAAGGCAATGACAACAAATCAGTGTCCATAAATTCTAATTAGAAGCTGTGGCTTCTTACAAGTTCTAAGTCTGAGACTTGCTTTCTTTGTTGAAAAGGGAGATAAGAAAGTGCTACTGAGGAGGTAAAGATCTGTGAACACGAATAACTTCCACACTGTGGGACTCACCGTTCACTTCCCATGCTGCCCACGTTACACATCCAGCATTTGGGAAATCTGCACAAATTGTCTCAAAGAAGATTCGACATGCCCAAATCATCACACCACTAGTTAATGGCAAAGCCAGAACTAGAACTCATGGGCTCTGTCTACCCCCAATGTTGCCTGATTTGTATGTCCTGCCTGTATGTTGTTTATTTATTCTGTCCTGCTTCCTTCTGCATTTCTAGATAGAGACAACCAGTCCATCCTCATCGCGTGAGTAACCTGTGTTGTTGCCATGATGACTTGGAAGGGGCTGTCCATTCCTTCTGCTTTCCTTTAGCTCACTTAATTTTTTTAAAAAAATTATTTTATTGAAGTATACTTGATTTACAATGTTGTATTAATGGCTGCTGTACAGCAAAGTGATTCAGTTATACATATATATTCCTTTTCATATTCTTTTCCATTTTGTTTTATCACAAGGTATTGAATATAGTTCCCTGTGCAATGCAGTAGGACCTTGTTGGTTATGCATTCTATATCTAATAGTTTGCATCTACTCATCCCAAACTCTCAATCCATTTGTCCTCCATTCCCCCTTTCCTTGGTCCCCTTGGCAATTACAAGTCTGTTCTCTATGTCTGTGTATCTCACTTTATTTTATTTTATTTTACTTTATTATATTTTATTTATTTTTGGGTGTGTCGGGTCTTAGTTGCAGCACTCGGGATCTTTTGTTGGGGCGCACGGGCTCTTCGCTGTGGTGTACAGGCTTCTCTCTAGTTGTGGCAGGCGGGTTTTCTCTTCTCTAGTTGTGGCACACAGGCTCCAGAGTGCGTGGGCTCTGTAGTTGTGGCACGCGGGCACCAGAGCACGTGGGCTCTGTAGTTTGTGGCACGTGGGCTCTAATTGAGGCGCGCAAGCTCAGTAGTTATGGCGTGCGGGCTCGGTTGCCCCGCGGCATGTGGGATCTTAGTTCCCTGACCAGGGATTGAACCCGCGTCCCTTGCATTGCAAGGGGGGTTCTTTACCACTGGACCACCAGGGAAGTCCCTCTCACTTACTTTTAAATCAACAGCGGGGAATCCGGGGCTGGGAAGACAGTGAACACCAAGCGTGTGGTCCAGTACTTTGCAGCAATTGCGGTCACTGGGGAGAAGAGGAAGGCGCAGCGGCCGAGCAAGATGCAGGTGAGCAGCTTCCTGCACCTGGAAGGCTTGCTGGAATGAGTATACCTGAAACCCCAGGTGAACCCCAAGTGTCCGCAGGGCTTTGTGCTCAGCAGAGATGCACAGCACGAGGTCCTGCCCTAGGGGGTGTTTACGGGGCAAGGCAGGAAATGGCTCCACCTTGTGGACTCGGGCTCTAGCACCAGCTCCATCAGCAACAGCCGAGTGACCTTGAACAACTCCACATCCTCCTTTGGCTAAGGAATGGTTTAGGCCAGTGGTTTTCAAACTGGAGTGCACGTCAGAATCACCAGGAGGGTTCGTTAACAACGGATTGCTGGTCCCCAGGCCCAGAATTTCTGAAATTCCTGTCTCACATTCAAAATCCTGGCATGTTGCATTTCTGTCATGTTACCATTGTTCATGCCCTGTCCAGGGATCACACTTTGAGAACCACTGGGCTGGACAGTAGTTTCCAAACAGCTCTGAAGTCAGAAAGGCAAGCAATCATGTGGGGAAGGGGAAAAGGTAAAAACTCTGCTTTCTATAAGTGGATTTCTACGTAATAATTCTCATAAAATATTTTATGCAACTTAAACATTTTTTTGAGAACCACTGTTTCTATCATATGGGTCACTTTCATTGCTCACAGTCTGTTTCTACTTCTGAACCCGAATATCTGTATAAATGGGTCCTGGTGCATGCAGGAACAGAGGTCTATATTTTACAAATCCATAATTTATAATAAAATGTTATCAGAGAAGAAAGGCCATCTGGGAGATTGAGAGGTAGCAGGTAGGGCTCCAACCTGGAATCTGGTGTGGCCAGAAGCCACTTTGATGCTGTGCTAAGACTCCTTCTACGATGGGACCTTGAAGCCTCCTTGGGTGGGGTGGGGATGGGCCTGTGGGTACTCAGCACAACTGTACCTGCCACCAGCCTGAGCTGGGCGACATCTCTCCCTGGGGCCTTTCCAGAGCATCCACACTTTTGAGTCACTGGGAAGTTACTTTGGAAGACGACCAAAGTCCTCTCTTTTCCTCTTCTCACATATTATTAGGGAACCCTGGAAGACCAGATCATCCAGGCCAACCCCCTCCTGGAGGCCTTTGGAAATGCCAAGACCGTGAGGAATGACAACTCTTTGAGATTCATTAAGACTCAGTCCAATTGTCAATGACCTCCAGAAAGAAAACCCTCTCCTCCAATGCTGAATATGAAAAATGGCCACATAAACTAGGATATATCTGGCCTTAGTCTACCCCCAAGCCCTTCAGATCAAGCTGCCCAACCGGGATATTCTGATAACCCTTCAAAGAACATTTTGTCTTATTCCCAGCCGAAGGAAGATTTAGCTGTCCTTCCCTAACTAATCAGCATCACCTCAGAGCCTCCTGAAGTCACAAGGATTCAAGATTCAAATTCCACAAGTACAAAATGACTTCTCTATGCTAAAATTGGTCTCTTCATGTGGAAGCATTTTAAAATACATAAGTCCATTGAACAGTATCCACTGACTTATTAGCCATGAAAACCTTAGTGTAAAGTTAGTTAGCAGATCTGACCTTCTCCAAGTCAGGAGGTGCTGGGAGGAGGGAAAACCTGGTGGAGGCAGCAGAGCTCAAAAATTGGGAAGAAGTTGAAACTGAAGATACTGAAGGATATGTCCCATCCTTCAATGTTTCACTTAGGATTAGCTCAACCAAAGAGGCATTTACTTCCGACACTGGCAAATAAACAAGTATCCAGTCTCCTATCTAATTTCACTGGCCAGTAGAGCAAGTACCCAGAGGCACTTGCATTCAGCAGCTAGAACTCCTGAAGAGCGAACACATAATTCACATAAACCTACACTGGTCCTTCATTAACTCTTCTTAGGCTTCATTCAAAGAATACTGAGAATACTACTGAGGATGTACTACATTCCAGGGTCTGTGGGTGAACAAGCAAGGCAATATTTTTGCCCTCCAATTGGCTCACAGAGTGGTAGCGACCAATTAAGCAGAAGATGTAAGAAGGGAGTATACACACACACATATATACTATATATAATTTCACCCCTCACTCCCCAAGATTGGGGGAACCCAAGTGCTGAGTGGGTCTTTGGGGAGCCAGGAGGCCTGGCCTGGGAGCTAGGTTTGCATGTAGTAAGTAGTAAGGAAAACTGAGGCAAGAAATCTCAGAAGTAACATCCAGAGGCAAAAAAGAAGTCAGATAGTCCAACCAGGTTATCCGTTCAAAGGTGTTACAAAGAGTTTGAGCAGGATAAAGACCAAGGAGACAGTCAGGTGTGAGGTGGTCCCAAACAGAGACTCGAGAGGGAGCCTGCAGGCGTCCCCAGAGCTGTGGGAACAGGGCCAGGTGCTCTGGGCAGAGCTACCTGAGTCTTGGCTGAGCCGGCGTGGGGACCAGATGCCAAGCAAACAGAGAGGAGGAAGGTCCTCATGATTCTGGCATCGCCTCCTCCGTGAGCCTACACAGCCCACCCATCCTCAGTAGCACCTAACAGAAGCCGGCTACAGCACCATAGAAAGAAAATAACTGTGTTTTTCAATCTGTCTTTGGACAGGGGACGTTCCTTCGCATTCACTTTGCAGCCACAGGAAAGCTGGTGTCAGCGGATAGTGAAACCTGTGAGTCCAAACACTCTATCTGGCACCTTGGCTTTGGCCACAGAGGCATCTCCTGGGGACCCTAAAATCACATCGTTTTTTGTTATCTTAGATCTCTTAGAAAAATCCAGGGTGACATTTCAGTTATCCCGTGAGAGAGGCTATCATATTTTTTACCAAATCACGTCAAACAAGAAGCCGGAACTTATGGGTAAGTTCCTTGGTTATCATTCTCATCTTCCAAATCGATCACATTGGAAAAAAACTCAGAGTCAGTTGTGCATAAGATGCTAAAGGGATCCTTCTGCTTCACAGACCTGCTTCTCATTTCAACCAACCCCTTTGACTTCCCCTTTGTGAGCCAAGGAGAGGTCACCGTGGCCAGTATTGATGACAGTGAGGAACTGTTGGCCACTGATGTAAGTATTTTGTGTGTTTATTTACTTAAGTAAGGAATTGTTGAACTTATGAACTGAGAGGTACCCATGATCTCAGGAGGAAACTGGGATGCAGGGATGCTCAGTGATTAGACCCAAGAGCTCAGAGAATTAGTACAGATCACACCCCTCCCCCACTTGGTTCCATTTCAGAAGATTCCAGGAAATGGGAATATAGAAAGTTCTCCAAAATAGGCCTTCAGTTCCATTCTCCAGCTTTTTAGAGTAAATGTTTGCATGGATAAGGTCTTTAAAGTTTTTGTTGGAAGTTTTCAGGGTACAAAACCATCTACCTGGTTCTTTTAAGAAAATCTAGAAAATACAGAAAAGTCTAAAGCAGGAGAAAACAGTCCCGCTCTGCAGCAGCCGTTCCATTCCTCCAGCTACCTGCCACCTCGGGCTCACAGTAGGCACCCACTTCCTCAACACACCTGTCAGGCCTCTGGCCTTTAGCTTTGGGGAGTATCTCCAGGGTCAATAACCATAATATTAACTGAGTGCATTGAGCACTCATGCATGCTAGGAACTGAGAAAAGAGCTTTGCCTCAACAAAACCTCTGGGATCAGCACCACTGCTACCCCCGTTTCATAAACGTAGAGGCTGAGTCTTAGGGAAAAAACACACGATTTGCACGAAGACAGTTTGTAAACGACGGTCTGAACCCAGATCTGCCCAACCCCAGAACTTGCATTTTTAACCCTAACCCTAAGACCCTGACCCTGACCCTGACCCTGACCCTGACCCTGGCCCTGGCCCTAACCCTAACCCTAACCTCATAGTGTTGCTGACCCTTCCATTGATATAATTGTATGTAATTGAACTTATTCAATAAATCTATTAAACACCTGCCCTCTGCCCAACATCCTCCCAGGTGTTGGAAATGCAATGAAAATACTCCATAAGATGCGCACCTGGTGGGCACATTGTTAACAAAAGGCTTTTACATTTTCACCAGTAGTTTCTCCGTAAGGTCATCACTTGCCAATTAATGACCATGCTGTTTAGGAAGCTCATTAAAAACCCAGGAGTCACGGTTCCCGGCAGGCTCTCCCGTTCTCCCTCGGGCACTCTTCCACCCTCTCTAGGTTTCAGTTTCCAGGAACTCGAGCCTATTGAGAGAGTGAGGAAATAGCTAATCTGGTTTTTGGATGATAGACCATAAACCAGATTTAAAGAAAAATATGTCATTGCTGGTTTTCATTCAAACAGACAGGTATAATGAAGGAAGGAATCCCTCTGGCCCTCCAGGAGTTGCCTGGGAACCTAGTCTGTGAAATACTTATACATCAAGAGATGGCTCTGAGCTGGAGTTCTACAAAAGAAGAGTAGAGCAACCCAGTACAGCTTTATACCCCCTCAGCCGCAGGAGGAGAATGGCTGCAGGCTACTGAAAGCCAGCAGCATTGACAAATAAACTCCCCCCAGCCTTTGCCAAACTACAGTGGTACCTCTGAGTTCTCTGTTTCCTTCTCTATTCTGACTCTTTTCTCAATAAATCCACATTTCTTAATAGAGTGTCACAGTGGAAGCAAAACAGACCTTCAATTTTCAGACCTCAATTTATAAAGCAAAGGTTCTAGGGGTTTTGTTTTTAAATTAAAGGACCACATAATTTGAAAATTGTACAGGTTCTAATTCTTCAGTTCCAAGACACCAAACACACTGCATGCGGTCCCCATGGAAAGGCCCCTCTCAGCAGAAGCGCCACCGATTCCACAATGAAAGGGCAGCAAAGTGCCCTTCTCCCTTCTCTGCTGCCTGGATAGCCCCCATGTTTTTCAATCCATGCCCCCTGGCAAGTTTCTAAGGTGCAATTCTGAGACCCTTCCCTTTCCCATCCCAGCAGGTGGCCAAGGGCCGGCCCGGGCTGGAGACGTGCAGGAAGCAGAGCTGGGCCAGCTGGCCAGAGTGGGGTTTGGGGGTTCTCAGCAGGAGAAATCACCATGCAGGATAAATCCCTTGGCCTTGCCATAAGCCAAGGGCAAGTCTCTCAGGGCTACGGGCCCTCTCAGGTTCTCCTTGCAGAGACCTCGCGTGGGGCACTTGGCTACTTGTGAAAACCGCGCGGGAGCGAGCTTTACACCAGCAGATGTTTTGTAAAATTGGACGGGGTAGGCTCGGGCCTGTCCTCAAAGCCTCTACTCAAAGGCGAGCCCTTCCTGCGGCCGCCAGGTTAGGGGGCTACGTGACTGTGCCGAACAGCTCTGGTGTGAGTCGTGCTTCCCTCCTCCACCCACCCCCAGGAGCCCCCGTCCCCTTACCTGCGGCCCGCGGCCCTCCGCTCCGCGCTCGGATGCCGCTGGGGTGCCAGGGACCCACGGGAGTGGTCGTTCCCAGCCGCTGCGCGCTGGCTCCCTGGATCCGCGCCAGCTCGCCGGGGCCGACGGCCAGGAGCCCCGAGGACGCCCCGTGCCAGGTGCGCTCCGGCCGGGACGCCCACTTCCGGGAGAGGCGCGCGGACCGCCTGCGCGCTCAGGGGAGCCGCAGCCAATGCCGAGCGAGACCCGCCCCGCCGGCGCCGCGTCCGCGCAGCACAGCAGGGTCTCGGCACTCCGGGCACGGGCGCCTGGGGCCGGGCGTCCCCTCTCCTGCCAGCGCGAGGCAGGAAGCGGCGCCCCTCCGAGGCCGCTAGCGATGCCCTGGCGCGCGGGCCCCTGGGGCGCGGAGACCGCTCCAGGCTGGAATCAGCGAGGCCAACACCGCCAAGAGGATCGCTTGCCGGGACCCGACTCGGGCGGCGGAGCTGCAGGCCCCCGCAAACAACCCAGTTTTTTAAATGGAAAAACGACTTGAAAAGACCCTTCTGCATCCTAACATGCTGTGTCGCTCACAGGCAAGCAACGTGAGAACTTGCTCGAGGCAAGGACCTGAAAGGCTATGGAGAAGCGGAGGCGTGTAGCAGTTTCCAGGAGGCCGTAGTCGCTGCTCGGCAGCATTTTCATGCCAGAACGCTATTCAGGACTCCTAGGTGCCTCGCCTGGAAACCCTAGTCCCTGCAAGCACACCGAGTGCCCTCAGGCTCCCCTGGCCCTTCTAAGCACTATCCAGGCCCGTAGCTTTCCGACTCCCAGTGTGTAGGCGGAGTTTAGGGCAACCCAGGGCACTCTTCTGGGGACATCTTGATGTAGCCAGCACTCGCACCGGTTCACGAGCACCGTTCTAGCGAGTTCCACCATGCTGTGGAAGTCGCACTCATTCCCTCATCTGAGCTGCAGAGTGAAAAACACTAGGCTTCTCCTTCCATTTAGGACCTCCTACCTGAAGTCACCCTGCCCACAGGAGAAAGGCGGCTTGCGTTCCTATTGCAACGAAAGCACAGTTTCTCCTGTAGCACTGCAGGCTTTTGAAGAGGCACGGGCCCAGAGGCCTAGCCAGGGCGTTCCTTGGTGAGGCCGTTCCCTAGTTGCAGAACACCCTGCCTCGAGAAGTTGATTCAGGGAAGCAAACAGTGTGTACTCGGTGTCTCATTTGACTTGTTAGAAACCACAGAGATGTATGCTGCCTGAGCCCATGGAAATGGGGGCATGATGGTACTAGCCTTGCTTTCCACTTGGAAAGCTCCAGTCTTGCTGCCGTGAAGCTCCCTGAAAGTCTCTGCTGTTTTCAGGCCTCTGGCCACTCTAACCATGGGTGTGGGAACTCAGTGAGTTTTCTCTGGCTACACACGGAGCTTCTTTGGCCGGGGTCGGGCTCACCTTGCCATGCACCAAGAGCTAAAGGGAATCTCAATGTGAGTCCTTGCCTCGAGATAAGGCCCTGAGTAGCCCTGCAGAAAGCGAGGCGTGCAGCTCTTTCCATGAGCTCTTAGTCGTTGGTCTGCTTTACCTTAAAGGAAGTTCCCTTTTCAGGACTCCTAGGCCCCTCGGGTGAGCTTCCTTTTTGTTCCAAGCTTTCCGAGTACCTCCCCAGCCCTGTAGGCCTGCTGAGCAACAACGAGGCCCGTTGGTCCCTCGGAGGTCCTCTGTGTCTGCTGAGTCATGGGCAACACACTGCACTCTTTCTTCTGACATCTTGATTCACAGCACTCGCACCGGTTCACGAGCACCCTTCTAGCGAGCTCCAACATGCCGTGGAAGTCGCACTCATTCCCTAGTCTGAGCTGCACAGAGAAAACCACTAGGCTTCTCCTTCCATCTACGAACTCCTAACTGAAGTCACCCTGCCTCCAGGAGAAAGACGGCTTGCGTTCCTATTGCAACGAAAGCACAGTTTCTCCTGTAGCACTGCAGGCTTTTGAAGAGGCACGGGCCCAGAGGCCTAGCCAGGGCGTTCCTTGGTGAGGCCGTTCCCTAGATGCACAACACCCTGCCTCGAGCAGTTGATTCAGGGAAGCAACCAGTGTGTACTCGGTGTCTCTGTTGACGTGTCAGAAACCACAGAGATGTATGCTGCCTGTGCCCATGGAAATGGGGCGTGATGGTACTAGCCTTGCTTTCCAGTTGGAAAGCTCCATTCCTGCTGCCGGGAAGCTCCCTGAAATTCTCTGCTGTTGACAGGCCTCCGGCCACTGTAGGCATGGGTGTGGGAAGAACATGAGTGTTCTCTGGCTACACACGGAGCGTCTTTGCCGGGGTGGGGCTCACCTTGCCATGCTCCAGAGCTAAAGGGAATCTCAACGTGAGTCCTTGCCTCGAGATAAGGCCCTGAGTAGCCCTGCCGAAAGGGAGGCATGCAGCTCTTTCCATGAGCTCTTAGTGGAGGTTACGTTTTATTTGAAAGCAAGTACCCTTTTCAGGACTCCTAGGCCCCACGGCTGAGCATCATTTTGGTTCCCAGATCGCTGACTCCCTCCACACCCCTGTGGGCCTGCTGAGCAGCATGGAGTCCTATACGTCCCTCGGAGGCCCTCTGTGTCTGCCGAGTCTCGGGCAACACACTGTACGTTACTTCAGAGAGCTACATTTCCAGAACTCTCGAACAGCATCAGAACCCATTTCTAGGCAGTCCAACAGGCCCTGGAAGTCTTCGACATTGCCCTCGTCTGAGCTGCCCTGAGAAAACACTCTGCTTAGAATTTATCGAGGACCTCGTTCCTGAAGTCACTCTCTTCAAGGAGAAATACAGCATCCTAACATGCTGTGTCGCTCACAGGCAAGCAACGTGAGAACTTGCTCGAGGCAAGGACCTGAAAGGCTATGGAGAAGCGGAGGCGTGTAGCAGTTTCCAGGAGGCCGTAGTCGCTGCTCGGCAGCATTTTCATGCCAGAACGCTATTCAGGACTCCTAGGTGCCTCGCCTGGAAACCCTAGTCCCTGCAAGCACACCGAGTGCCCTCAGGCTCCCCTGGCCCTTCTAAGCACTATCCAGGCCCGTAGCTTTCCGACTCCCAGTGTGTAGGCGGAGTTTAGGGCAACCCAGGGCACTCTTCTGGGGACATCTTGATGTAGCCAGCACTCGCACCGGTTCACGAGCACCGTTCTAGCGAGTTCCACCATGCTGTGGAAGTCGCACTCATTCCCTCATCTGAGCTGCAGAGTGAAAAACACTAGGCTTCTCCTTCCATTTAGGACCTCCTACCTGAAGTCACCCTGCCCACAGGAGAAAGGCGGCTTGCGTTCCTATTGCAACGAAAGCACAGTTTCTCCTGTAGCACTGCAGGCTTTTGAAGAGGCACGGGCCCAGAGGCCTAGCCAGGGCGTTCCTTGGTGAGGCCGTTCCCTAGTTGCAGAACACCCTGCCTCGAGAAGTTGATTCAGGGAAGCAAACAGTGTGTACTCGGTGTCTCATTTGACTTGTTAGAAACCACAGAGATGTATGCTGCCTGAGCCCATGGAAATGGGGGCATGATGGTACTAGCCTTGCTTTCCACTTGGAAAGCTCCAGTCTTGCTGCCGTGAAGCTCCCTGAAAGTCTCTGCTGTTTTCAGGCCTCTGGCCACTCTAACCATGGGTGTGGGAACTCAGTGAGTTTTCTCTGGCTACACACGGAGCTTCTTTGGCCGGGGTCGGGCTCACCTTGCCATGCACCAAGAGCTAAAGGGAATCTCAATGTGAGTCCTTGCCTCGAGATAAGGCCCTGAGTAGCCCTGCAGAAAGCGAGGCGTGCAGCTCTTTCCATGAGCTCTTAGTCGTTGGTCTGCTTTACCTTAAAGGAAGTTCCCTTTTCAGGACTCCTAGGCCCCTCGGGTGAGCTTCCTTTTTGTTCCAAGCTTTCCGAGTACCTCCCCAGCCCTGTAGGCCTGCTGAGCAACAACGAGGCCCGTTGGTCCCTCGGAGGTCCTCTGTGTCTGCTGAGTCATGGGCAACACACTGCACTCTTTCTTCTGACATCTTGATTCACAGCACTCGCACCGGTTCACGAGCACCCTTCTAGCGAGCTCCAACATGCCGTGGAAGTCGCACTCATTCCCTAGTCTGAGCTGCACAGAGAAAACCACTAGGCTTCTCCTTCCATCTACGAACTCCTAACTGAAGTCACCCTGCCTCCAGGAGAAAGACGGCTTGCGTTCCTATTGCAACGAAAGCACAGTTTCTCCTGTAGCACTGCAGGCTTTTGAAGAGGCACGGGCCCAGAGGCCTAGCCAGGGCGTTCCTTGGTGAGGCCGTTCCCTAGATGCACAACACCCTGCCTCGAGCAGTTGATTCAGGGAAGCAACCAGTGTGTACTCGGTGTCTCTGTTGACGTGTCAGAAACCACAGAGATGTATGCTGCCTGTGCCCATGGAAATGGGGCGTGATGGTACTAGCCTTGCTTTCCAGTTGGAAAGCTCCATTCCTGCTGCCGGGAAGCTCCCTGAAATTCTCTGCTGTTGACAGGCCTCCGGCCACTGTAGGCATGGGTGTGGG
The DNA here is from genome assembly GCF_949987535.1 of Balaenoptera acutorostrata. Taxonomy (NCBI): domain Eukaryota; kingdom Metazoa; phylum Chordata; class Mammalia; order Artiodactyla; family Balaenopteridae; genus Balaenoptera; species Balaenoptera acutorostrata. The sequence continues at coordinate 45,096 of NW_026646594.1, forward strand.
AAGAACATGAGTGTTCTCTGGCTACACACGGAGCGTCTTTGCCGGGGTGGGGCTCACCTTGCCATGCTCCAGAGCTAAAGGGAATCTCAACGTGAGTCCTTGCCTCGAGATAAGGCCCTGAGTAGCCCTGCCGAAAGGGAGGCATGCAGCTCTTTCCATGAGCTCTTAGTGGAGGTTACGTTTTATTTGAAAGCAAGTACCCTTTTCAGGACTCCTAGGCCCCACGGCTGAGCATCATTTTGGTTCCCAGATCGCTGACTCCCTCCACACCCCTGTGGGCCTGCTGAGCAGCATGGAGTCCTATACGTCCCTCGGAGGCCCTCTGTGTCTGCCGAGTCTCGGGCAACACACTGTACGTTACTTCAGAGAGCTACATTTCCAGAACTCTCGAACAGCATCAGAACCCATTTCTAGGCAGTCCAACAGGCCCTGGAAGTCTTCGACATTGCCCTCGTCTGAGCTGCCCTGAGAAAACACTCTGCTTAGAATTTATCGAGGACCTCGTTCCTGAAGTCACTCTCTTCAAGGAGAAATACAGCATCCTAACATGCTGTGTCGCTCACAGGCAAGCAACGTGAGAACTTGCTCGAGGCAAGGACCTGAAAGGCTATGGAGAAGCGGAGGCGTGTAGCAGTTTCCAGGAGGCCGTAGTCGCTGCTCGGCAGCATTTTCATGCCAGAACGCTATTCAGGACTCCTAGGTGCCTCGCCTGGAAACCCTAGTCCCTGCAAGCACACCGAGTGCCCTCAGGCTCCCCTGGCCCTTCTAAGCACTATCCAGGCCCGTAGCTTTCCGACTCCCAGTGTGTAGGCGGAGTTTAGGGCAACCCAGGGCACTCTTCTGGGGACATCTTGATGTAGCCAGCACTCGCACCGGTTCACGAGCACCGTTCTAGCGAGTTCCACCATGCTGTGGAAGTCGCACTCATTCCCTCATCTGAGCTGCAGAGTGAAAAACACTAGGCTTCTCCTTCCATTTAGGACCTCCTACCTGAAGTCACCCTGCCCACAGGAGAAAGGCGGCTTGCGTTCCTATTGCAACGAAAGCACAGTTTCTCCTGTAGCACTGCAGGCTTTTGAAGAGGCACGGGCCCAGAGGCCTAGCCAGGGCGTTCCTTGGTGAGGCCGTTCCCTAGTTGCAGAACACCCTGCCTCGAGAAGTTGATTCAGGGAAGCAAACAGTGTGTACTCGGTGTCTCATTTGACTTGTTAGAAACCACAGAGATGTATGCTGCCTGAGCCCATGGAAATGGGGGCATGATGGTACTAGCCTTGCTTTCCACTTGGAAAGCTCCAGTCTTGCTGCCGTGAAGCTCCCTGAAAGTCTCTGCTGTTTTCAGGCCTCTGGCCACTCTAACCATGGGTGTGGGAACTCAGTGAGTTTTCTCTGGCTACACACGGAGCTTCTTTGGCCGGGGTCGGGCTCACCTTGCCATGCACCAAGAGCTAAAGGGAATCTCAATGTGAGTCCTTGCCTCGAGATAAGGCCCTGAGTAGCCCTGCAGAAAGCGAGGCGTGCAGCTCTTTCCATGAGCTCTTAGTCGTTGGTCTGCTTTACCTTAAAGGAAGTTCCCTTTTCAGGACTCCTAGGCCCCTCGGGTGAGCTTCCTTTTTGTTCCAAGCTTTCCGAGTACCTCCCCAGCCCTGTAGGCCTGCTGAGCAACAACGAGGCCCGTTGGTCCCTCGGAGGTCCTCTGTGTCTGCTGAGTCATGGGCAACACACTGCACTCTTTCTTCTGACATCTTGATTCACAGCACTCGCACCGGTTCACGAGCACCCTTCTAGCGAGCTCCAACATGCCGTGGAAGTCGCACTCATTCCCTAGTCTGAGCTGCACAGAGAAAACCACTAGGCTTCTCCTTCCATCTACGAACTCCTAACTGAAGTCACCCTGCCTCCAGGAGAAAGACGGCTTGCGTTCCTATTGCAACGAAAGCACAGTTTCTCCTGTAGCACTGCAGGCTTTTGAAGAGGCACGGGCCCAGAGGCCTAGCCAGGGCGTTCCTTGGTGAGGCCGTTCCCTAGATGCACAACACCCTGCCTCGAGCAGTTGATTCAGGGAAGCAACCAGTGTGTACTCGGTGTCTCTGTTGACGTGTCAGAAACCACAGAGATGTATGCTGCCTGTGCCCATGGAAATGGGGCGTGATGGTACTAGCCTTGCTTTCCAGTTGGAAAGCTCCATTCCTGCTGCCGGGAAGCTCCCTGAAATTCTCTGCTGTTGACAGGCCTCCGGCCACTGTAGGCATGGGTGTGGGAAGAACATGAGTGTTCTCTGGCTACACACGGAGCGTCTTTGCCGGGGTGGGGCTCACCTTGCCATGCTCCAGAGCTAAAGGGAATCTCAACGTGAGTCCTTGCCTCGAGATAAGGCCCTGAGTAGCCCTGCCGAAAGGGAGGCATGCAGCTCTTTCCATGAGCTCTTAGTGGAGGTTACGTTTTATTTGAAAGCAAGTACCCTTTTCAGGACTCCTAGGCCCCACGGCTGAGCATCATTTTGGTTCCCAGATCGCTGACTCCCTCCACACCCCTGTGGGCCTGCTGAGCAGCATGGAGTCCTATACGTCCCTCGGAGGCCCTCTGTGTCTGCCGAGTCTCGGGCAACACACTGTACGTTACTTCAGAGAGCTACATTTCCAGAACTCTCGAACAGCATCAGAACCCATTTCTAGGCAGTCCAACAGGCCCTGGAAGTCTTCGACATTGCCCTCGTCTGAGCTGCCCTGAGAAAACACTCTGCTTAGAATTTATCGAGGACCTCGTTCCTGAAGTCACTCTCTTCAAGGAGAAATACAGCATCCTAACATGCTGTGTCGCTCACAGGCAAGCAACGTGAGAACTTGCTCGAGGCAAGGACCTGAAAGGCTATGGAGAAGCGGAGGCGTGTAGCAGTTTCCAGGAGGCCGTAGTCGCTGCTCGGCAGCATTTTCATGCCAGAACGCTATTCAGGACTCCTAGGTGCCTCGCCTGGAAACCCTAGTCCCTGCAAGCACACCGAGTGCCCTCAGGCTCCCCTGGCCCTTCTAAGCACTATCCAGGCCCGTAGCTTTCCGACTCCCAGTGTGTAGGCGGAGTTTAGGGCAACCCAGGGCACTCTTCTGGGGACATCTTGATGTAGCCAGCACTCGCACCGGTTCACGAGCACCGTTCTAGCGAGTTCCACCATGCTGTGGAAGTCGCACTCATTCCCTCATCTGAGCTGCAGAGTGAAAAACACTAGGCTTCTCCTTCCATTTAGGACCTCCTACCTGAAGTCACCCTGCCCACAGGAGAAAGGCGGCTTGCGTTCCTATTGCAACGAAAGCACAGTTTCTCCTGTAGCACTGCAGGCTTTTGAAGAGGCACGGGCCCAGAGGCCTAGCCAGGGCGTTCCTTGGTGAGGCCGTTCCCTAGTTGCAGAACACCCTGCCTCGAGAAGTTGATTCAGGGAAGCAAACAGTGTGTACTCGGTGTCTCATTTGACTTGTTAGAAACCACAGAGATGTATGCTGCCTGAGCCCATGGAAATGGGGGCATGATGGTACTAGCCTTGCTTTCCACTTGGAAAGCTCCAGTCTTGCTGCCGTGAAGCTCCCTGAAAGTCTCTGCTGTTTTCAGGCCTCTGGCCACTCTAACCATGGGTGTGGGAACTCAGTGAGTTTTCTCTGGCTACACACGGAGCTTCTTTGGCCGGGGTCGGGCTCACCTTGCCATGCACCAAGAGCTAAAGGGAATCTCAATGTGAGTCCTTGCCTCGAGATAAGGCCCTGAGTAGCCCTGCAGAAAGCGAGGCGTGCAGCTCTTTCCATGAGCTCTTAGTCGTTGGTCTGCTTTACCTTAAAGGAAGTTCCCTTTTCAGGACTCCTAGGCCCCTCGGGTGAGCTTCCTTTTTGTTCCAAGCTTTCCGAGTACCTCCCCAGCCCTGTAGGCCTGCTGAGCAACAACGAGGCCCGTTGGTCCCTCGGAGGTCCTCTGTGTCTGCTGAGTCATGGGCAACACACTGCACTCTTTCTTCTGACATCTTGATTCACAGCACTCGCACCGGTTCACGAGCACCCTTCTAGCGAGCTCCAACATGCCGTGGAAGTCGCACTCATTCCCTAGTCTGAGCTGCACAGAGAAAACCACTAGGCTTCTCCTTCCATCTACGAACTCCTAACTGAAGTCACCCTGCCTCCAGGAGAAAGACGGCTTGCGTTCCTATTGCAACGAAAGCACAGTTTCTCCTGTAGCACTGCAGGCTTTTGAAGAGGCACGGGCCCAGAGGCCTAGCCAGGGCGTTCCTTGGTGAGGCCGTTCCCTAGATGCACAACACCCTGCCTCGAGCAGTTGATTCAGGGAAGCAACCAGTGTGTACTCGGTGTCTCTGTTGACGTGTCAGAAACCACAGAGATGTATGCTGCCTGTGCCCATGGAAATGGGGCGTGATGGTACTAGCCTTGCTTTCCAGTTGGAAAGCTCCATTCCTGCTGCCGGGAAGCTCCCTGAAATTCTCTGCTGTTGACAGGCCTCCGGCCACTGTAGGCATGGGTGTGGGAAGAACATGAGTGTTCTCTGGCTACACACGGAGCGTCTTTGCCGGGGTGGGGCTCACCTTGCCATGCTCCAGAGCTAAAGGGAATCTCAACGTGAGTCCTTGCCTCGAGATAAGGCCCTGAGTAGCCCTGCCGAAAGGGAGGCATGCAGCTCTTTCCATGAGCTCTTAGTGGAGGTTACGTTTTATTTGAAAGCAAGTACCCTTTTCAGGACTCCTAGGCCCCACGGCTGAGCATCATTTTGGTTCCCAGATCGCTGACTCCCTCCACACCCCTGTGGGCCTGCTGAGCAGCATGGAGTCCTATACGTCCCTCGGAGGCCCTCTGTGTCTGCCGAGTCTCGGGCAACACACTGTACGTTACTTCAGAGAGCTACATTTCCAGAACTCTCGAACAGCATCAGAACCCATTTCTAGGCAGTCCAACAGGCCCTGGAAGTCTTCGACATTGCCCTCGTCTGAGCTGCCCTGAGAAAACACTCTGCTTAGAATTTATCGAGGACCTCGTTCCTGAAGTCACTCTCTTCAAGGAGAAATACAGCATCCTAACATGCTGTGTCGCTCACAGGCAAGCAACGTGAGAACTTGCTCGAGGCAAGGACCTGAAAGGCTATGGAGAAGCGGAGGCGTGTAGCAGTTTCCAGGAGGCCGTAGTCGCTGCTCGGCAGCATTTTCATGCCAGAACGCTATTCAGGACTCCTAGGTGCCTCGCCTGGAAACCCTAGTCCCTGCAAGCACACCGAGTGCCCTCAGGCTCCCCTGGCCCTTCTAAGCACTATCCAGGCCCGTAGCTTTCCGACTCCCAGTGTGTAGGCGGAGTTTAGGGCAACCCAGGGCACTCTTCTGGGGACATCTTGATGTAGCCAGCACTCGCACCGGTTCACGAGCACCGTTCTAGCGAGTTCCACCATGCTGTGGAAGTCGCACTCATTCCCTCATCTGAGCTGCAGAGTGAAAAACACTAGGCTTCTCCTTCCATTTAGGACCTCCTACCTGAAGTCACCCTGCCCACAGGAGAAAGGCGGCTTGCGTTCCTATTGCAACGAAAGCACAGTTTCTCCTGTAGCACTGCAGGCTTTTGAAGAGGCACGGGCCCAGAGGCCTAGCCAGGGCGTTCCTTGGTGAGGCCGTTCCCTAGTTGCAGAACACCCTGCCTCGAGAAGTTGATTCAGGGAAGCAAACAGTGTGTACTCGGTGTCTCATTTGACTTGTTAGAAACCACAGAGATGTATGCTGCCTGAGCCCATGGAAATGGGGGCATGATGGTACTAGCCTTGCTTTCCACTTGGAAAGCTCCAGTCTTGCTGCCGTGAAGCTCCCTGAAAGTCTCTGCTGTTTTCAGGCCTCTGGCCACTCTAACCATGGGTGTGGGAACTCAGTGAGTTTTCTCTGGCTACACACGGAGCTTCTTTGGCCGGGGTCGGGCTCACCTTGCCATGCACCAAGAGCTAAAGGGAATCTCAATGTGAGTCCTTGCCTCGAGATAAGGCCCTGAGTAGCCCTGCAGAAAGCGAGGCGTGCAGCTCTTTCCATGAGCTCTTAGTCGTTGGTCTGCTTTACCTTAAAGGAAGTTCCCTTTTCAGGACTCCTAGGCCCCTCGGGTGAGCTTCCTTTTTGTTCCAAGCTTTCCGAGTACCTCCCCAGCCCTGTAGGCCTGCTGAGCAACAACGAGGCCCGTTGGTCCCTCGGAGGTCCTCTGTGTCTGCTGAGTCATGGGCAACACACTGCACTCTTTCTTCTGACATCTTGATTCACAGCACTCGCACCGGTTCACGAGCACCCTTCTAGCGAGCTCCAACATGCCGTGGAAGTCGCACTCATTCCCTAGTCTGAGCTGCACAGAGAAAACCACTAGGCTTCTCCTTCCATCTACGAACTCCTAACTGAAGTCACCCTGCCTCCAGGAGAAAGACGGCTTGCGTTCCTATTGCAACGAAAGCACAGTTTCTCCTGTAGCACTGCAGGCTTTTGAAGAGGCACGGGCCCAGAGGCCTAGCCAGGGCGTTCCTTGGTGAGGCCGTTCCCTAGATGCACAACACCCTGCCTCGAGCAGTTGATTCAGGGAAGCAACCAGTGTGTACTCGGTGTCTCTGTTGACGTGTCAGAAACCACAGAGATGTATGCTGCCTGTGCCCATGGAAATGGGGCGTGATGGTACTAGCCTTGCTTTCCAGTTGGAAAGCTCCATTCCTGCTGCCGGGAAGCTCCCTGAAATTCTCTGCTGTTGACAGGCCTCCGGCCACTGTAGGCATGGGTGTGGGAAGAACATGAGTGTTCTCTGGCTACACACGGAGCGTCTTTGCCGGGGTGGGGCTCACCTTGCCATGCTCCAGAGCTAAAGGGAATCTCAACGTGAGTCCTTGCCTCGAGATAAGGCCCTGAGTAGCCCTGCCGAAAGGGAGGCATGCAGCTCTTTCCATGAGCTCTTAGTGGAGGTTACGTTTTATTTGAAAGCAAGTACCCTTTTCAGGACTCCTAGGCCCCACGGCTGAGCATCATTTTGGTTCCCAGATCGCTGACTCCCTCCACACCCCTGTGGGCCTGCTGAGCAGCATGGAGTCCTATACGTCCCTCGGAGGCCCTCTGTGTCTGCCGAGTCTCGGGCAACACACTGTACGTTACTTCAGAGAGCTACATTTCCAGAACTCTCGAACAGCATCAGAACCCATTTCTAGGCAGTCCAACAGGCCCTGGAAGTCTTCGACATTGCCCTCGTCTGAGCTGCCCTGAGAAAACACTCTGCTTAGAATTTATCGAGGACCTCGTTCCTGAAGTCACTCTCTTCAAGGAGAAATACAGCATCCTAACATGCTGTGTCGCTCACAGGCAAGCAACGTGAGAACTTGCTCGAGGCAAGGACCTGAAAGGCTATGGAGAAGCGGAGGCGTGTAGCAGTTTCCAGGAGGCCGTAGTCGCTGCTCGGCAGCATTTTCATGCCAGAACGCTATTCAGGACTCCTAGGTGCCTCGCCTGGAAACCCTAGTCCCTGCAAGCACACCGAGTGCCCTCAGGCTCCCCTGGCCCTTCTAAGCACTATCCAGGCCCGTAGCTTTCCGACTCCCAGTGTGTAGGCGGAGTTTAGGGCAACCCAGGGCACTCTTCTGGGGACATCTTGATGTAGCCAGCACTCGCACCGGTTCACGAGCACCGTTCTAGCGAGTTCCACCATGCTGTGGAAGTCGCACTCATTCCCTCATCTGAGCTGCAGAGTGAAAAACACTAGGCTTCTCCTTCCATTTAGGACCTCCTACCTGAAGTCACCCTGCCCACAGGAGAAAGGCGGCTTGCGTTCCTATTGCAACGAAAGCACAGTTTCTCCTGTAGCACTGCAGGCTTTTGAAGAGGCACGGGCCCAGAGGCCTAGCCAGGGCGTTCCTTGGTGAGGCCGTTCCCTAGTTGCAGAACACCCTGCCTCGAGAAGTTGATTCAGGGAAGCAAACAGTGTGTACTCGGTGTCTCATTTGACTTGTTAGAAACCACAGAGATGTATGCTGCCTGAGCCCATGGAAATGGGGGCATGATGGTACTAGCCTTGCTTTCCACTTGGAAAGCTCCAGTCTTGCTGCCGTGAAGCTCCCTGAAAGTCTCTGCTGTTTTCAGGCCTCTGGCCACTCTAACCATGGGTGTGGGAACTCAGTGAGTTTTCTCTGGCTACACACGGAGCTTCTTTGGCCGGGGTCGGGCTCACCTTGCCATGCACCAAGAGCTAAAGGGAATCTCAATGTGAGTCCTTGCCTCGAGATAAGGCCCTGAGTAGCCCTGCAGAAAGCGAGGCGTGCAGCTCTTTCCATGAGCTCTTAGTCGTTGGTCTGCTTTACCTTAAAGGAAGTTCCCTTTTCAGGACTCCTAGGCCCCTCGGGTGAGCTTCCTTTTTGTTCCAAGCTTTCCGAGTACCTCCCCAGCCCTGTAGGCCTGCTGAGCAACAACGAGGCCCGTTGGTCCCTCGGAGGTCCTCTGTGTCTGCTGAGTCATGGGCAACACACTGCACTCTTTCTTCTGACATCTTGATTCACAGCACTCGCACCGGTTCACGAGCACCCTTCTAGCGAGCTCCAACATGCCGTGGAAGTCGCACTCATTCCCTAGTCTGAGCTGCACAGAGAAAACCACTAGGCTTCTCCTTCCATCTACGAACTCCTAACTGAAGTCACCCTGCCTCCAGGAGAAAGACGGCTTGCGTTCCTATTGCAACGAAAGCACAGTTTCTCCTGTAGCACTGCAGGCTTTTGAAGAGGCACGGGCCCAGAGGCCTAGCCAGGGCGTTCCTTGGTGAGGCCGTTCCCTAGATGCACAACACCCTGCCTCGAGCAGTTGATTCAGGGAAGCAACCAGTGTGTACTCGGTGTCTCTGTTGACGTGTCAGAAACCACAGAGATGTATGCTGCCTGTGCCCATGGAAATGGGGCGTGATGGTACTAGCCTTGCTTTCCAGTTGGAAAGCTCCATTCCTGCTGCCGGGAAGCTCCCTGAAATTCTCTGCTGTTGACAGGCCTCCGGCCACTGTAGGCATGGGTGTGGGAAGAACATGAGTGTTCTCTGGCTACACACGGAGCGTCTTTGCCGGGGTGGGGCTCACCTTGCCATGCTCCAGAGCTAAAGGGAATCTCAACGTGAGTCCTTGCCTCGAGATAAGGCCCTGAGTAGCCCTGCCGAAAGGGAGGCATGCAGCTCTTTCCATGAGCTCTTAGTGGAGGTTACGTTTTATTTGAAAGCAAGTACCCTTTTCAGGACTCCTAGGCCCCACGGCTGAGCATCATTTTGGTTCCCAGATCGCTGACTCCCTCCACACCCCTGTGGGCCTGCTGAGCAGCATGGAGTCCTATACGTCCCTCGGAGGCCCTCTGTGTCTGCCGAGTCTCGGGCAACACACTGTACGTTACTTCAGAGAGCTACATTTCCAGAACTCTCGAACAGCATCAGAACCCATTTCTAGGCAGTCCAACAGGCCCTGGAAGTCTTCGACATTGCCCTCGTCTGAGCTGCCCTGAGAAAACACTCTGCTTAGAATTTATCGAGGACCTCGTTCCTGAAGTCACTCTCTTCAAGGAGAAATACAGCATCCTAACATGCTGTGTCGCTCACAGGCAAGCAACGTGAGAACTTGCTCGAGGCAAGGACCTGAAAGGCTATGGAGAAGCGGAGGCGTGTAGCAGTTTCCAGGAGGCCGTAGTCGCTGCTCGGCAGCATTTTCATGCCAGAACGCTATTCAGGACTCCTAGGTGCCTCGCCTGGAAACCCTAGTCCCTGCAAGCACACCGAGTGCCCTCAGGCTCCCCTGGCCCTTCTAAGCACTATCCAGGCCCGTAGCTTTCCGACTCCCAGTGTGTAGGCGGAGTTTAGGGCAACCCAGGGCACTCTTCTGGGGACATCTTGATGTAGCCAGCACTCGCACCGGTTCACGAGCACCGTTCTAGCGAGTTCCACCATGCTGTGGAAGTCGCACTCATTCCCTCATCTGAGCTGCAGAGTGAAAAACACTAGGCTTCTCCTTCCATTTAGGACCTCCTACCTGAAGTCACCCTGCCCACAGGAGAAAGGCGGCTTGCGTTCCTATTGCAACGAAAGCACAGTTTCTCCTGTAGCACTGCAGGCTTTTGAAGAGGCACGGGCCCAGAGGCCTAGCCAGGGCGTTCCTTGGTGAGGCCGTTCCCTAGTTGCAGAACACCCTGCCTCGAGAAGTTGATTCAGGGAAGCAAACAGTGTGTACTCGGTGTCTCATTTGACTTGTTAGAAACCACAGAGATGTATGCTGCCTGAGCCCATGGAAATGGGGGCATGATGGTACTAGCCTTGCTTTCCACTTGGAAAGCTCCAGTCTTGCTGCCGTGAAGCTCCCTGAAAGTCTCTGCTGTTTTCAGGCCTCTGGCCACTCTAACCATGGGTGTGGGAACTCAGTGAGTTTTCTCTGGCTACACACGGAGCTTCTTTGGCCGGGGTCGGGCTCACCTTGCCATGCACCAAGAGCTAAAGGGAATCTCAATGTGAGTCCTTGCCTCGAGATAAGGCCCTGAGTAGCCCTGCAGAAAGCGAGGCGTGCAGCTCTTTCCATGAGCTCTTAGTCGTTGGTCTGCTTTACCTTAAAGGAAGTTCCCTTTTCAGGACTCCTAGGCCCCTCGGGTGAGCTTCCTTTTTGTTCCAAGCTTTCCGAGTACCTCCCCAGCCCTGTAGGCCTGCTGAGCAACAACGAGGCCCGTTGGTCCCTCGGAGGTCCTCTGTGTCTGCTGAGTCATGGGCAACACACTGCACTCTTTCTTCTGACATCTTGATTCACAGCACTCGCACCGGTTCACGAGCACCCTTCTAGCGAGCTCCAACATGCCGTGGAAGTCGCACTCATTCCCTAGTCTGAGCTGCACAGAGAAAACCACTAGGCTTCTCCTTCCATCTACGAACTCCTAACTGAAGTCACCCTGCCTCCAGGAGAAAGACGGCTTGCGTTCCTATTGCAACGAAAGCACAGTTTCTCCTGTAGCACTGCAGGCTTTTGAAGAGGCACGGGCCCAGAGGCCTAGCCAGGGCGTTCCTTGGTGAGGCCGTTCCCTAGATGCACAACACCCTGCCTCGAGCAGTTGATTCAGGGAAGCAACCAGTGTGTACTCGGTGTCTCTGTTGACGTGTCAGAAACCACAGAGATGTATGCTGCCTGTGCCCATGGAAATGGGGCGTGATGGTACTAGCCTTGCTTTCCAGTTGGAAAGCTCCATTCCTGCTGCCGGGAAGCTCCCTGAAATTCTCTGCTGTTGACAGGCCTCCGGCCACTGTAGGCATGGGTGTGGGAAGAACATGAGTGTTCTCTGGCTACACACGGAGCGTCTTTGCCGGGGTGGGGCTCACCTTGCCATGCTCCAGAGCTAAAGGGAATCTCAACGTGAGTCCTTGCCTCGAGATAAGGCCCTGAGTAGCCCTGCCGAAAGGGAGGCATGCAGCTCTTTCCATGAGCTCTTAGTGGAGGTTACGTTTTATTTGAAAGCAAGTACCCTTTTCAGGACTCCTAGGCCCCACGGCTGAGCATCATTTTGGTTCCCAGATCGCTGACTCCCTCCACACCCCTGTGGGCCTGCTGAGCAGCATGGAGTCCTATACGTCCCTCGGAGGCCCTCTGTGTCTGCCGAGTCTCGGGCAACACACTGTACGTTACTTCAGAGAGCTACATTTCCAGAACTCTCGAACAGCATCAGAACCCATTTCTAGGCAGTCCAACAGGCCCTGGAAGTCTTCGACATTGCCCTCGTCTGAGCTGCCCTGAGAAAACACTCTGCTTAGAATTTATCGAGGACCTCGTTCCTGAAGTCACTCTCTTCAAGGAGAAATACAGCATCCTAACATGCTGTGTCGCTCACAGGCAAGCAACGTGAGAACTTGCTCGAGGCAAGGACCTGAAAGGCTATGGAGAAGCGGAGGCGTGTAGCAGTTTCCAGGAGGCCGTAGTCGCTGCTCGGCAGCATTTTCATGCCAGAACGCTATTCAGGACTCCTAGGTGCCTCGCCTGGAAACCCTAGTCCCTGCAAGCACACCGAGTGCCCTCAGGCTCCCCTGGCCCTTCTAAGCACTATCCAGGCCCGTAGCTTTCCGACTCCCAGTGTGTAGGCGGAGTTTAGGGCAACCCAGGGCACTCTTCTGGGGACATCTTGATGTAGCCAGCACTCGCACCGGTTCACGAGCACCGTTCTAGCGAGTTCCACCATGCTGTGGAAGTCGCACTCATTCCCTCATCTGAGCTGCAGAGTGAAAAACACTAGGCTTCTCCTTCCATTTAGGACCTCCTACCTGAAGTCACCCTGCCCACAGGAGAAAGGCGGCTTGCGTTCCTATTGCAACGAAAGCACAGTTTCTCCTGTAGCACTGCAGGCTTTTGAAGAGGCACGGGCCCAGAGGCCTAGCCAGGGCGTTCCTTGGTGAGGCCGTTCCCTAGTTGCAGAACACCCTGCCTCGAGAAGTTGATTCAGGGAAGCAAACAGTGTGTACTCGGTGTCTCATTTGACTTGTTAGAAACCACAGAGATGTATGCTGCCGGAGCCCATGGAAATGGGGGCATGATGGTACTAGCCTTGCTTTCCACTTGGAAAGCTCCAGTCTTGCTGCCGTGAAGCTCCCTGAAAGTCTCTGCTGTTTTCAGGCCTCTGGCCACTCTAACCATGGGTGTGGGAACTCAGTGAGTTTTCTCTGGCTACACACGGAGCTTCTTTGGCCGGGGTCGGGCTCACCTTGCCATGCACCAAGAGCTAAAGGGAATCTCAATGTGAGTCCTTGCCTCGAGATAAGGCCCTGAGTAGCCCTGCAGAAAGCGAGGCGTGCAGCTCTTTCCATGAGCTCTTAGTCGTTGGTCTGCTTTACCTTAAAGGAAGTTCCCTTTTCAGGACTCCTAGGCCCCTCGGGTGAGCTTCCTTTTTGTTCCAAGCTTTCCGAGTACCTCCCCAGCCCTGTAGGCCTGCTGAGCAACAACGAGGCCCGTTGGTCCCTCGGAGGTCCTCTGTGTCTGCTGAGTCATGGGCAACACACTGCACTCTTTCTTCTGACATCTTGATTCACAGCACTCGCACCGGTTCACGAGCACCCTTCTAGCGAGCTCCAACATGCCGTGGAAGTCGCACTCATTCCCTAGTCTGAGCTGCACAGAGAAAACCACTAGGCTTCTCCTTCCATCTACGAACTCCTAACTGAAGTCACCCTGCCTCCAGGAGAAAGACGGCTTGCGTTCCTATTGCAACGAAAGCACAGTTTCTCCTGTAGCACTGCAGGCTTTTGAAGAGGCACGGGCCCAGAGGCCTAGCCAGGGCGTTCCTTGGTGAGGCCGTTCCCTAGATGCACAACACCCTGCCTCGAGCAGTTGATTCAGGGAAGCAACCAGTGTGTACTCGGTGTCTCTGTTGACGTGTCAGAAACCACAGAGATGTATGCTGCCTGTGCCCATGGAAATGGGGCGTGATGGTACTAGCCTTGCTTTCCAGTTGGAAAGCTCCATTCCTGCTGCCGGGAAGCTCCCTGAAATTCTCTGCTGTTGACAGGCCTCCGGCCACTGTAGGCATGGGTGTGGGAAGAACATGAGTGTTCTCTGGCTACACACGGAGCGTCTTTGCCGGGGTGGGGCTCACCTTGCCATGCTCCAGAGCTAAAGGGAATCTCAACGTGAGTCCTTGCCTCGAGATAAGGCCCTGAGTAGCCCTGCCGAAAGGGAGGCATGCAGCTCTTTCCATGAGCTCTTAGTGGAGGTTACGTTTTATTTGAAAGCAAGTACCCTTTTCAGGACTCCTAGGCCCCACGGCTGAGCATCATTTTGGTTCCCAGATCGCTGACTCCCTCCACACCCCTGTGGGCCTGCTGAGCAGCATGGAGTCCTATACGTCCCTCGGAGGCCCTCTGTGTCTGCCGAGTCTCGGGCAACACACTGTACGTTACTTCAGAGAGCTACATTTCCAGAACTCTCGAACAGCATCAGAACCCATTTCTAGGCAGTCCAACAGGCCCTGGAAGTCTTCGACATTGCCCTCGTCTGAGCTGCCCTGAGAAAACACTCTGCTTAGAATTTATCGAGGACCTCGTTCCTGAAGTCACTCTCTTCAAGGAGAAATACAGCATCCTAACATGCTGTGTCGCTCACAGGCAAGCAACGTGAGAACTTGCTCGAGGCAAGGACCTGAAAGGCTATGGAGAAGCGGAGGCGTGTAGCAGTTTCCAGGAGGCCGTAGTCGCTGCTCGGCAGCATTTTCATGCCAGAACGCTATTCAGGACTCCTAGGTGCCTCGCCTGGAAACCCTAGTCCCTGCAAGCACACCGAGTGCCCTCAGGCTCCCCTGGCCCTTCTAAGCACTATCCAGGCCCGTAGCTTTCCGACTCCCAGTGTGTAGGCGGAGTTTAGGGCAACCCAGGGCACTCTTCTGGGGACATCTTGATGTAGCCAGCACTCGCACCGGTTCACGAGCACCGTTCTAGCGAGTTCCACCATGCTGTGGAAGTCGCACTCATTCCCTCATCTGAGCTGCAGAGTGAAAAACACTAGGCTTCTCCTTCCATTTAGGACCTCCTACCTGAAGTCACCCTGCCCACAGGAGAAAGGCGGCTTGCGTTCCTATTGCAACGAAAGCACAGTTTCTCCTGTAGCACTGCAGGCTTTTGAAGAGGCACGGGCCCAGAGGCCTAGCCAGGGCGTTCCTTGGTGAGGCCGTTCCCTAGTTGCAGAACACCCTGCCTCGAGAAGTTGATTCAGGGAAGCAAACAGTGTGTACTCGGTGTCTCATTTGACTTGTTAGAAACCACAGAGATGTATGCTGCCGGAGCCCATGGAAATGGGGGCATGATGGTACTAGCCTTGCTTTCCACTTGGAAAGCTCCAGTCTTGCTGCCGTGAAGCTCCCTGAAAGTCTCTGCTGTTTTCAGGCCTCTGGCCACTCTAACCATGGGTGTGGGAACTCAGTGAGTTTTCTCTGGCTACACACGGAGCTTCTTTGGCCGGGGTCGGGCTCACCTTGCCATGCACCAAGAGCTAAAGGGAATCTCAATGTGAGTCCTTGCCTCGAGATAAGGCCCTGAGTAGCCCTGCAGAAAGCGAGGCGTGCAGCTCTTTCCATGAGCTCTTAGTCGTTGGTCTGCTTTACCTTAAAGGAAGTTCCCTTTTCAGGACTCCTAGGCCCCTCGGGTGAGCTTCCTTTTTGTTCCAAGCTTTCCGAGTACCTCCCCAGCCCTGTAGGCCTGCTGAGCAACAACGAGGCCCGTTGGTCCCTCGGAGGTCCTCTGTGTCTGCTGAGTCATGGGCAACACACTGCACTCTTTCTTCTGACATCTTGATTCACAGCACTCGCACCGGTTCACGAGCACCCTTCTAGCGAGCTCCAACATGCCGTGGAAGTCGCACTCATTCCCTAGTCTGAGCTGCACAGAGAAAACCACTAGGCTTCTCCTTCCATCTACGAACTCCTAACTGAAGTCACCCTGCCTCCAGGAGAAAGACGGCTTGCGTTCCTATTGCAACGAAAGCACAGTTTCTCCTGTAGCACTGCAGGCTTTTGAAGAGGCACGGGCCCAGAGGCCTAGCCAGGGCGTTCCTTGGTGAGGCCGTTCCCTAGATGCACAACACCCTGCCTCGAGCAGTTGATTCAGGGAAGCAACCAGTGTGTACTCGGTGTCTCTGTTGACGTGTCAGAAACCACAGAGATGTATGCTGCCTGTGCCCATGGAAATGGGGCGTGATGGTACTAGCCTTGCTTTCCAGTTGGAAAGCTCCATTCCTGCTGCCGGGAAGCTCCCTGAAATTCTCTGCTGTTGACAGGCCTCCGGCCACTGTAGGCATGGGTGTGGGAAGAACATGAGTGTTCTCTGGCTACACACGGAGCGTCTTTGCCGGGGTGGGGCTCACCTTGCCATGCTCCAGAGCTAAAGGGAATCTCAACGTGAGTCCTTGCCTCGAGATAAGGCCCTGAGTAGCCCTGCCGAAAGGGAGGCATGCAGCTCTTTCCATGAGCTCTTAGTGGAGGTTACGTTTTATTTGAAAGCAAGTACCCTTTTCAGGACTCCTAGGCCCCACGGCTGAGCATCATTTTGGTTCCCAGATCGCTGACTCCCTCCACACCCCTGTGGGCCTGCTGAGCAGCATGGAGTCCTATACGTCCCTCGGAGGCCCTCTGTGTCTGCCGAGTCTCGGGCAACACACTGTACGTTACTTCAGAGAGCTACATTTCCAGAACTCTCGAACAGCATCAGAACCCATTTCTAGGCAGTCCAACAGGCCCTGGAAGTCTTCGACATTGCCCTCGTCTGAGCTGCCCTGAGAAAACACTCTGCTTAGAATTTATCGAGGACCTCGTTCCTGAAGTCACTCTCTTCAAGGAGAAATACAGCATCCTAACATGCTGTGTCGCTCACAGGCAAGCAACGTGAGAACTTGCTCGAGGCAAGGACCTGAAAGGCTATGGAGAAGCGGAGGCGTGTAGCAGTTTCCAGGAGGCCGTAGTCGCTGCTCGGCAGCATTTTCATGCCAGAACGCTATTCAGGACTCCTAGGTGCCTCGCCTGGAAACCCTAGTCCCTGCAAGCACACCGAGTGCCCTCAGGCTCCCCTGGCCCTTCTAAGCACTATCCAGGCCCGTAGCTTTCCGACTCCCAGTGTGTAGGCGGAGTTTAGGGCAACCCAGGGCACTCTTCTGGGGACATCTTGATGTAGCCAGCACTCGCACCGGTTCACGAGCACCGTTCTAGCGAGTTCCACCATGCTGTGGAAGTCGCACTCATTCCCTCATCTGAGCTGCAGAGTGAAAAACACTAGGCTTCTCCTTCCATTTAGGACCTCCTACCTGAAGTCACCCTGCCCACAGGAGAAAGGCGGCTTGCGTTCCTATTGCAACGAAAGCACAGTTTCTCCTGTAGCACTGCAGGCTTTTGAAGAGGCACGGGCCCAGAGGCCTAGCCAGGGCGTTCCTTGGTGAGGCCGTTCCCTAGTTGCAGAACACCCTGCCTCGAGAAGTTGATTCAGGGAAGCAAACAGTGTGTACTCGGTGTCTCATTTGACTTGTTAGAAACCACAGAGATGTATGCTGCCTGAGCCCATGGAAATGGGGGCATGATGGTACTAGCCTTGCTTTCCACTTGGAAAGCTCCAGTCTTGCTGCCGTGAAGCTCCCTGAAAGTCTCTGCTGTTTTCAGGCCTCTGGCCACTCTAA
The DNA here is from genome assembly GCF_949987535.1 of Balaenoptera acutorostrata. Lineage (NCBI taxonomy): Eukaryota > Metazoa > Chordata > Mammalia > Artiodactyla > Balaenopteridae > Balaenoptera > Balaenoptera acutorostrata. The sequence goes on from NW_026646594.1 coordinate 62,258, forward strand.
CCATGGGTGTGGGAACTCAGTGAGTTTTCTCTGGCTACACACGGAGCTTCTTTGGCCGGGGTCGGGCTCACCTTGCCATGCACCAAGAGCTAAAGGGAATCTCAATGTGAGTCCTTGCCTCGAGATAAGGCCCTGAGTAGCCCTGCAGAAAGCGAGGCGTGCAGCTCTTTCCATGAGCTCTTAGTCGTTGGTCTGCTTTACCTTAAAGGAAGTTCCCTTTTCAGGACTCCTAGGCCCCTCGGGTGAGCTTCCTTTTTGTTCCAAGCTTTCCGAGTACCTCCCCAGCCCTGTAGGCCTGCTGAGCAACAACGAGGCCCGTTGGTCCCTCGGAGGTCCTCTGTGTCTGCTGAGTCATGGGCAACACACTGCACTCTTTCTTCTGACATCTTGATTCACAGCACTCGCACCGGTTCACGAGCACCCTTCTAGCGAGCTCCAACATGCCGTGGAAGTCGCACTCATTCCCTAGTCTGAGCTGCACAGAGAAAACCACTAGGCTTCTCCTTCCATCTACGAACTCCTAACTGAAGTCACCCTGCCTCCAGGAGAAAGACGGCTTGCGTTCCTATTGCAACGAAAGCACAGTTTCTCCTGTAGCACTGCAGGCTTTTGAAGAGGCACGGGCCCAGAGGCCTAGCCAGGGCGTTCCTTGGTGAGGCCGTTCCCTAGATGCACAACACCCTGCCTCGAGCAGTTGATTCAGGGAAGCAACCAGTGTGTACTCGGTGTCTCTGTTGACGTGTCAGAAACCACAGAGATGTATGCTGCCTGTGCCCATGGAAATGGGGCGTGATGGTACTAGCCTTGCTTTCCAGTTGGAAAGCTCCATTCCTGCTGCCGGGAAGCTCCCTGAAATTCTCTGCTGTTGACAGGCCTCCGGCCACTGTAGGCATGGGTGTGGGAAGAACATGAGTGTTCTCTGGCTACACACGGAGCGTCTTTGCCGGGGTGGGGCTCACCTTGCCATGCTCCAGAGCTAAAGGGAATCTCAACGTGAGTCCTTGCCTCGAGATAAGGCCCTGAGTAGCCCTGCCGAAAGGGAGGCATGCAGCTCTTTCCATGAGCTCTTAGTGGAGGTTACGTTTTATTTGAAAGCAAGTACCCTTTTCAGGACTCCTAGGCCCCACGGCTGAGCATCATTTTGGTTCCCAGATCGCTGACTCCCTCCACACCCCTGTGGGCCTGCTGAGCAGCATGGAGTCCTATACGTCCCTCGGAGGCCCTCTGTGTCTGCCGAGTCTCGGGCAACACACTGTACGTTACTTCAGAGAGCTACATTTCCAGAACTCTCGAACAGCATCAGAACCCATTTCTAGGCAGTCCAACAGGCCCTGGAAGTCTTCGACATTGCCCTCGTCTGAGCTGCCCTGAGAAAACACTCTGCTTAGAATTTATCGAGGACCTCGTTCCTGAAGTCACTCTCTTCAAGGAGAAATACAGCATCCTAACATGCTGTGTCGCTCACAGGCAAGCAACGTGAGAACTTGCTCGAGGCAAGGACCTGAAAGGCTATGGAGAAGCGGAGGCGTGTAGCAGTTTCCAGGAGGCCGTAGTCGCTGCTCGGCAGCATTTTCATGCCAGAACGCTATTCAGGACTCCTAGGTGCCTCGCCTGGAAACCCTAGTCCCTGCAAGCACACCGAGTGCCCTCAGGCTCCCCTGGCCCTTCTAAGCACTATCCAGGCCCGTAGCTTTCCGACTCCCAGTGTGTAGGCGGAGTTTAGGGCAACCCAGGGCACTCTTCTGGGGACATCTTGATGTAGCCAGCACTCGCACCGGTTCACGAGCACCGTTCTAGCGAGTTCCACCATGCTGTGGAAGTCGCACTCATTCCCTCATCTGAGCTGCAGAGTGAAAAACACTAGGCTTCTCCTTCCATTTAGGACCTCCTACCTGAAGTCACCCTGCCCACAGGAGAAAGGCGGCTTGCGTTCCTATTGCAACGAAAGCACAGTTTCTCCTGTAGCACTGCAGGCTTTTGAAGAGGCACGGGCCCAGAGGCCTAGCCAGGGCGTTCCTTGGTGAGGCCGTTCCCTAGTTGCAGAACACCCTGCCTCGAGAAGTTGATTCAGGGAAGCAAACAGTGTGTACTCGGTGTCTCATTTGACTTGTTAGAAACCACAGAGATGTATGCTGCCTGAGCCCATGGAAATGGGGGCATGATGGTACTAGCCTTGCTTTCCACTTGGAAAGCTCCAGTCTTGCTGCCGTGAAGCTCCCTGAAAGTCTCTGCTGTTTTCAGGCCTCTGGCCACTCTAACCATGGGTGTGGGAACTCAGTGAGTTTTCTCTGGCTACACACGGAGCTTCTTTGGCCGGGGTCGGGCTCACCTTGCCATGCACCAAGAGCTAAAGGGAATCTCAATGTGAGTCCTTGCCTCGAGATAAGGCCCTGAGTAGCCCTGCAGAAAGCGAGGCGTGCAGCTCTTTCCATGAGCTCTTAGTCGTTGGTCTGCTTTACCTTAAAGGAAGTTCCCTTTTCAGGACTCCTAGGCCCCTCGGGTGAGCTTCCTTTTTGTTCCAAGCTTTCCGAGTACCTCCCCAGCCCTGTAGGCCTGCTGAGCAACAACGAGGCCCGTTGGTCCCTCGGAGGTCCTCTGTGTCTGCTGAGTCATGGGCAACACACTGCACTCTTTCTTCTGACATCTTGATTCACAGCACTCGCACCGGTTCACGAGCACCCTTCTAGCGAGCTCCAACATGCCGTGGAAGTCGCACTCATTCCCTAGTCTGAGCTGCACAGAGAAAACCACTAGGCTTCTCCTTCCATCTACGAACTCCTAACTGAAGTCACCCTGCCTCCAGGAGAAAGACGGCTTGCGTTCCTATTGCAACGAAAGCACAGTTTCTCCTGTAGCACTGCAGGCTTTTGAAGAGGCACGGGCCCAGAGGCCTAGCCAGGGCGTTCCTTGGTGAGGCCGTTCCCTAGATGCACAACACCCTGCCTCGAGCAGTTGATTCAGGGAAGCAACCAGTGTGTACTCGGTGTCTCTGTTGACGTGTCAGAAACCACAGAGATGTATGCTGCCTGTGCCCATGGAAATGGGGCGTGATGGTACTAGCCTTGCTTTCCAGTTGGAAAGCTCCATTCCTGCTGCCGGGAAGCTCCCTGAAATTCTCTGCTGTTGACAGGCCTCCGGCCACTGTAGGCATGGGTGTGGGAAGAACATGAGTGTTCTCTGGCTACACACGGAGCGTCTTTGCCGGGGTGGGGCTCACCTTGCCATGCTCCAGAGCTAAAGGGAATCTCAACGTGAGTCCTTGCCTCGAGATAAGGCCCTGAGTAGCCCTGCCGAAAGGGAGGCATGCAGCTCTTTCCATGAGCTCTTAGTGGAGGTTACGTTTTATTTGAAAGCAAGTACCCTTTTCAGGACTCCTAGGCCCCACGGCTGAGCATCATTTTGGTTCCCAGATCGCTGACTCCCTCCACACCCCTGTGGGCCTGCTGAGCAGCATGGAGTCCTATACGTCCCTCGGAGGCCCTCTGTGTCTGCCGAGTCTCGGGCAACACACTGTACGTTACTTCAGAGAGCTACATTTCCAGAACTCTCGAACAGCATCAGAACCCATTTCTAGGCAGTCCAACAGGCCCTGGAAGTCTTCGACATTGCCCTCGTCTGAGCTGCCCTGAGAAAACACTCTGCTTAGAATTTATCGAGGACCTCGTTCCTGAAGTCACTCTCTTCAAGGAGAAATACAGCATCCTAACATGCTGTGTCGCTCACAGGCAAGCAACGTGAGAACTTGCTCGAGGCAAGGACCTGAAAGGCTATGGAGAAGCGGAGGCGTGTAGCAGTTTCCAGGAGGCCGTAGTCGCTGCTCGGCAGCATTTTCATGCCAGAACGCTATTCAGGACTCCTAGGTGCCTCGCCTGGAAACCCTAGTCCCTGCAAGCACACCGAGTGCCCTCAGGCTCCCCTGGCCCTTCTAAGCACTATCCAGGCCCGTAGCTTTCCGACTCCCAGTGTGTAGGCGGAGTTTAGGGCAACCCAGGGCACTCTTCTGGGGACATCTTGATGTAGCCAGCACTCGCACCGGTTCACGAGCACCGTTCTAGCGAGTTCCACCATGCTGTGGAAGTCGCACTCATTCCCTCATCTGAGCTGCAGAGTGAAAAACACTAGGCTTCTCCTTCCATTTAGGACCTCCTACCTGAAGTCACCCTGCCCACAGGAGAAAGGCGGCTTGCGTTCCTATTGCAACGAAAGCACAGTTTCTCCTGTAGCACTGCAGGCTTTTGAAGAGGCACGGGCCCAGAGGCCTAGCCAGGGCGTTCCTTGGTGAGGCCGTTCCCTAGTTGCAGAACACCCTGCCTCGAGAAGTTGATTCAGGGAAGCAAACAGTGTGTACTCGGTGTCTCATTTGACTTGTTAGAAACCACAGAGATGTATGCTGCCTGAGCCCATGGAAATGGGGGCATGATGGTACTAGCCTTGCTTTCCACTTGGAAAGCTCCAGTCTTGCTGCCGTGAAGCTCCCTGAAAGTCTCTGCTGTTTTCAGGCCTCTGGCCACTCTAACCATGGGTGTGGGAACTCAGTGAGTTTTCTCTGGCTACACACGGAGCTTCTTTGGCCGGGGTCGGGCTCACCTTGCCATGCACCAAGAGCTAAAGGGAATCTCAATGTGAGTCCTTGCCTCGAGATAAGGCCCTGAGTAGCCCTGCAGAAAGCGAGGCGTGCAGCTCTTTCCATGAGCTCTTAGTCGTTGGTCTGCTTTACCTTAAAGGAAGTTCCCTTTTCAGGACTCCTAGGCCCCTCGGGTGAGCTTCCTTTTTGTTCCAAGCTTTCCGAGTACCTCCCCAGCCCTGTAGGCCTGCTGAGCAACAACGAGGCCCGTTGGTCCCTCGGAGGTCCTCTGTGTCTGCTGAGTCATGGGCAACACACTGCACTCTTTCTTCTGACATCTTGATTCACAGCACTCGCACCGGTTCACGAGCACCCTTCTAGCGAGCTCCAACATGCCGTGGAAGTCGCACTCATTCCCTAGTCTGAGCTGCACAGAGAAAACCACTAGGCTTCTCCTTCCATCTACGAACTCCTAACTGAAGTCACCCTGCCTCCAGGAGAAAGACGGCTTGCGTTCCTATTGCAACGAAAGCACAGTTTCTCCTGTAGCACTGCAGGCTTTTGAAGAGGCACGGGCCCAGAGGCCTAGCCAGGGCGTTCCTTGGTGAGGCCGTTCCCTAGATGCACAACACCCTGCCTCGAGCAGTTGATTCAGGGAAGCAACCAGTGTGTACTCGGTGTCTCTGTTGACGTGTCAGAAACCACAGAGATGTATGCTGCCTGTGCCCATGGAAATGGGGCGTGATGGTACTAGCCTTGCTTTCCAGTTGGAAAGCTCCATTCCTGCTGCCGGGAAGCTCCCTGAAATTCTCTGCTGTTGACAGGCCTCCGGCCACTGTAGGCATGGGTGTGGGAAGAACATGAGTGTTCTCTGGCTACACACGGAGCGTCTTTGCCGGGGTGGGGCTCACCTTGCCATGCTCCAGAGCTAAAGGGAATCTCAACGTGAGTCCTTGCCTCGAGATAAGGCCCTGAGTAGCCCTGCCGAAAGGGAGGCATGCAGCTCTTTCCATGAGCTCTTAGTGGAGGTTACGTTTTATTTGAAAGCAAGTACCCTTTTCAGGACTCCTAGGCCCCACGGCTGAGCATCATTTTGGTTCCCAGATCGCTGACTCCCTCCACACCCCTGTGGGCCTGCTGAGCAGCATGGAGTCCTATACGTCCCTCGGAGGCCCTCTGTGTCTGCCGAGTCTCGGGCAACACACTGTACGTTACTTCAGAGAGCTACATTTCCAGAACTCTCGAACAGCATCAGAACCCATTTCTAGGCAGTCCAACAGGCCCTGGAAGTCTTCGACATTGCCCTCGTCTGAGCTGCCCTGAGAAAACACTCTGCTTAGAATTTATCGAGGACCTCGTTCCTGAAGTCACTCTCTTCAAGGAGAAATACAGCATCCTAACATGCTGTGTCGCTCACAGGCAAGCAACGTGAGAACTTGCTCGAGGCAAGGACCTGAAAGGCTATGGAGAAGCGGAGGCGTGTAGCAGTTTCCAGGAGGCCGTAGTCGCTGCTCGGCAGCATTTTCATGCCAGAACGCTATTCAGGACTCCTAGGTGCCTCGCCTGGAAACCCTAGTCCCTGCAAGCACACCGAGTGCCCTCAGGCTCCCCTGGCCCTTCTAAGCACTATCCAGGCCCGTAGCTTTCCGACTCCCAGTGTGTAGGCGGAGTTTAGGGCAACCCAGGGCACTCTTCTGGGGACATCTTGATGTAGCCAGCACTCGCACCGGTTCACGAGCACCGTTCTAGCGAGTTCCACCATGCTGTGGAAGTCGCACTCATTCCCTCATCTGAGCTGCAGAGTGAAAAACACTAGGCTTCTCCTTCCATTTAGGACCTCCTACCTGAAGTCACCCTGCCCACAGGAGAAAGGCGGCTTGCGTTCCTATTGCAACGAAAGCACAGTTTCTCCTGTAGCACTGCAGGCTTTTGAAGAGGCACGGGCCCAGAGGCCTAGCCAGGGCGTTCCTTGGTGAGGCCGTTCCCTAGTTGCAGAACACCCTGCCTCGAGAAGTTGATTCAGGGAAGCAAACAGTGTGTACTCGGTGTCTCATTTGACTTGTTAGAAACCACAGAGATGTATGCTGCCTGAGCCCATGGAAATGGGGGCATGATGGTACTAGCCTTGCTTTCCACTTGGAAAGCTCCAGTCTTGCTGCCGTGAAGCTCCCTGAAAGTCTCTGCTGTTTTCAGGCCTCTGGCCACTCTAACCATGGGTGTGGGAACTCAGTGAGTTTTCTCTGGCTACACACGGAGCTTCTTTGGCCGGGGTCGGGCTCACCTTGCCATGCACCAAGAGCTAAAGGGAATCTCAATGTGAGTCCTTGCCTCGAGATAAGGCCCTGAGTAGCCCTGCAGAAAGCGAGGCGTGCAGCTCTTTCCATGAGCTCTTAGTCGTTGGTCTGCTTTACCTTAAAGGAAGTTCCCTTTTCAGGACTCCTAGGCCCCTCGGGTGAGCTTCCTTTTTGTTCCAAGCTTTCCGAGTACCTCCCCAGCCCTGTAGGCCTGCTGAGCAACAACGAGGCCCGTTGGTCCCTCGGAGGTCCTCTGTGTCTGCTGAGTCATGGGCAACACACTGCACTCTTTCTTCTGACATCTTGATTCACAGCACTCGCACCGGTTCACGAGCACCCTTCTAGCGAGCTCCAACATGCCGTGGAAGTCGCACTCATTCCCTAGTCTGAGCTGCACAGAGAAAACCACTAGGCTTCTCCTTCCATCTACGAACTCCTAACTGAAGTCACCCTGCCTCCAGGAGAAAGACGGCTTGCGTTCCTATTGCAACGAAAGCACAGTTTCTCCTGTAGCACTGCAGGCTTTTGAAGAGGCACGGGCCCAGAGGCCTAGCCAGGGCGTTCCTTGGTGAGGCCGTTCCCTAGATGCACAACACCCTGCCTCGAGCAGTTGATTCAGGGAAGCAACCAGTGTGTACTCGGTGTCTCTGTTGACGTGTCAGAAACCACAGAGATGTATGCTGCCTGTGCCCATGGAAATGGGGCGTGATGGTACTAGCCTTGCTTTCCAGTTGGAAAGCTCCATTCCTGCTGCCGGGAAGCTCCCTGAAATTCTCTGCTGTTGACAGGCCTCCGGCCACTGTAGGCATGGGTGTGGGAAGAACATGAGTGTTCTCTGGCTACACACGGAGCGTCTTTGCCGGGGTGGGGCTCACCTTGCCATGCTCCAGAGCTAAAGGGAATCTCAACGTGAGTCCTTGCCTCGAGATAAGGCCCTGAGTAGCCCTGCCGAAAGGGAGGCATGCAGCTCTTTCCATGAGCTCTTAGTGGAGGTTACGTTTTATTTGAAAGCAAGTACCCTTTTCAGGACTCCTAGGCCCCACGGCTGAGCATCATTTTGGTTCCCAGATCGCTGACTCCCTCCACACCCCTGTGGGCCTGCTGAGCAGCATGGAGTCCTATACGTCCCTCGGAGGCCCTCTGTGTCTGCCGAGTCTCGGGCAACACACTGTACGTTACTTCAGAGAGCTACATTTCCAGAACTCTCGAACAGCATCAGAACCCATTTCTAGGCAGTCCAACAGGCCCTGGAAGTCTTCGACATTGCCCTCGTCTGAGCTGCCCTGAGAAAACACTCTGCTTAGAATTTATCGAGGACCTCGTTCCTGAAGTCACTCTCTTCAAGGAGAAATACAGCATCCTAACATGCTGTGTCGCTCACAGGCAAGCAACGTGAGAACTTGCTCGAGGCAAGGACCTGAAAGGCTATGGAGAAGCGGAGGCGTGTAGCAGTTTCCAGGAGGCCGTAGTCGCTGCTCGGCAGCATTTTCATGCCAGAACGCTATTCAGGACTCCTAGGTGCCTCGCCTGGAAACCCTAGTCCCTGCAAGCACACCGAGTGCCCTCAGGCTCCCCTGGCCCTTCTAAGCACTATCCAGGCCCGTAGCTTTCCGACTCCCAGTGTGTAGGCGGAGTTTAGGGCAACCCAGGGCACTCTTCTGGGGACATCTTGATGTAGCCAGCACTCGCACCGGTTCACGAGCACCGTTCTAGCGAGTTCCACCATGCTGTGGAAGTCGCACTCATTCCCTCATCTGAGCTGCAGAGTGAAAAACACTAGGCTTCTCCTTCCATTTAGGACCTCCTACCTGAAGTCACCCTGCCCACAGGAGAAAGGCGGCTTGCGTTCCTATTGCAACGAAAGCACAGTTTCTCCTGTAGCACTGCAGGCTTTTGAAGAGGCACGGGCCCAGAGGCCTAGCCAGGGCGTTCCTTGGTGAGGCCGTTCCCTAGTTGCAGAACACCCTGCCTCGAGAAGTTGATTCAGGGAAGCAAACAGTGTGTACTCGGTGTCTCATTTGACTTGTTAGAAACCACAGAGATGTATGCTGCCTGAGCCCATGGAAATGGGGGCATGATGGTACTAGCCTTGCTTTCCACTTGGAAAGCTCCAGTCTTGCTGCCGTGAAGCTCCCTGAAAGTCTCTGCTGTTTTCAGGCCTCTGGCCACTCTAACCATGGGTGTGGGAACTCAGTGAGTTTTCTCTGGCTACACACGGAGCTTCTTTGGCCGGGGTCGGGCTCACCTTGCCATGCACCAAGAGCTAAAGGGAATCTCAATGTGAGTCCTTGCCTCGAGATAAGGCCCTGAGTAGCCCTGCAGAAAGCGAGGCGTGCAGCTCTTTCCATGAGCTCTTAGTCGTTGGTCTGCTTTACCTTAAAGGAAGTTCCCTTTTCAGGACTCCTAGGCCCCTCGGGTGAGCTTCCTTTTTGTTCCAAGCTTTCCGAGTACCTCCCCAGCCCTGTAGGCCTGCTGAGCAACAACGAGGCCCGTTGGTCCCTCGGAGGTCCTCTGTGTCTGCTGAGTCATGGGCAACACACTGCACTCTTTCTTCTGACATCTTGATTCACAGCACTCGCACCGGTTCACGAGCACCCTTCTAGCGAGCTCCAACATGCCGTGGAAGTCGCACTCATTCCCTAGTCTGAGCTGCACAGAGAAAACCACTAGGCTTCTCCTTCCATCTACGAACTCCTAACTGAAGTCACCCTGCCTCCAGGAGAAAGACGGCTTGCGTTCCTATTGCAACGAAAGCACAGTTTCTCCTGTAGCACTGCAGGCTTTTGAAGAGGCACGGGCCCAGAGGCCTAGCCAGGGCGTTCCTTGGTGAGGCCGTTCCCTAGATGCACAACACCCTGCCTCGAGCAGTTGATTCAGGGAAGCAACCAGTGTGTACTCGGTGTCTCTGTTGACGTGTCAGAAACCACAGAGATGTATGCTGCCTGTGCCCATGGAAATGGGGCGTGATGGTACTAGCCTTGCTTTCCAGTTGGAAAGCTCCATTCCTGCTGCCGGGAAGCTCCCTGAAATTCTCTGCTGTTGACAGGCCTCCGGCCACTGTAGGCATGGGTGTGGGAAGAACATGAGTGTTCTCTGGCTACACACGGAGCGTCTTTGCCGGGGTGGGGCTCACCTTGCCATGCTCCAGAGCTAAAGGGAATCTCAACGTGAGTCCTTGCCTCGAGATAAGGCCCTGAGTAGCCCTGCCGAAAGGGAGGCATGCAGCTCTTTCCATGAGCTCTTAGTGGAGGTTACGTTTTATTTGAAAGCAAGTACCCTTTTCAGGACTCCTAGGCCCCACGGCTGAGCATCATTTTGGTTCCCAGATCGCTGACTCCCTCCACACCCCTGTGGGCCTGCTGAGCAGCATGGAGTCCTATACGTCCCTCGGAGGCCCTCTGTGTCTGCCGAGTCTCGGGCAACACACTGTACGTTACTTCAGAGAGCTACATTTCCAGAACTCTCGAACAGCATCAGAACCCATTTCTAGGCAGTCCAACAGGCCCTGGAAGTCTTCGACATTGCCCTCGTCTGAGCTGCCCTGAGAAAACACTCTGCTTAGAATTTATCGAGGACCTCGTTCCTGAAGTCACTCTCTTCAAGGAGAAATACAGCATCCTAACATGCTGTGTCGCTCACAGGCAAGCAACGTGAGAACTTGCTCGAGGCAAGGACCTGAAAGGCTATGGAGAAGCGGAGGCGTGTAGCAGTTTCCAGGAGGCCGTAGTCGCTGCTCGGCAGCATTTTCATGCCAGAACGCTATTCAGGACTCCTAGGTGCCTCGCCTGGAAACCCTAGTCCCTGCAAACACACCGAGTGCCCTCAGGCTCCCCTGGCCCTTCTAAGCACTATCCAGGCCCGTAGCTTTCCGACTCCCAGTGTGTAGGCGGAGTTTAGGGCAACCCAGGGCACTCTTCTGGGGACATCTTGATGTAGCCAGCACTCGCACCGGTTCACGAGCACCGTTCTAGCGAGTTCCACCATGCTGTGGAAGTCGCACTCATTCCCTCATCTGAGCTGCAGAGTGAAAAACACTAGGCTTCTCCTTCCATTTAGGACCTCCTACCTGAAGTCACCCTGCCCACAGGAGAAAGGCGGCTTGCGTTCCTATTGCAACGAAAGCACAGTTTCTCCTGTAGCACTGCAGGCTTTTGAAGAGGCACGGGCCCAGAGGCCTAGCCAGGGCGTTCCTTGGTGAGGCCGTTCCCTAGTTGCAGAACACCCTGCCTCGAGAAGTTGATTCAGGGAAGCAAACAGTGTGTACTCGGTGTCTCATTTGACTTGTTAGAAACCACAGAGATGTATGCTGCCTGAGCCCATGGAAATGGGGGCATGATGGTACTAGCCTTGCTTTCCACTTGGAAAGCTCCAGTCTTGCTGCCGTGAAGCTCCCTGAAAGTCTCTGCTGTTTTCAGGCCTCTGGCCACTCTAACCATGGGTGTGGGAACTCAGTGAGTTTTCTCTGGCTACACACGGAGCTTCTTTGGCCGGGGTCGGGCTCACCTTGCCATGCACCAAGAGCTAAAGGGAATCTCAATGTGAGTCCTTGCCTCGAGATAAGGCCCTGAGTAGCCCTGCAGAAAGCGAGGCGTGCAGCTCTTTCCATGAGCTCTTAGTCGTTGGTCTGCTTTACCTTAAAGGAAGTTCCCTTTTCAGGACTCCTAGGCCCCTCGGGTGAGCTTCCTTTTTGTTCCAAGCTTTCCGAGTACCTCCCCAGCCCTGTAGGCCTGCTGAGCAACAACGAGGCCCGTTGGTCCCTCGGAGGTCCTCTGTGTCTGCTGAGTCATGGGCAACACACTGCACTCTTTCTTCTGACATCTTGATTCACAGCACTCGCACCGGTTCACGAGCACCCTTCTAGCGAGCTCCAACATGCCGTGGAAGTCGCACTCATTCCCTAGTCTGAGCTGCACAGAGAAAACCACTAGGCTTCTCCTTCCATCTACGAACTCCTAACTGAAGTCACCCTGCCTCCAGGAGAAAGACGGCTTGCGTTCCTATTGCAACGAAAGCACAGTTTCTCCTGTAGCACTGCAGGCTTTTGAAGAGGCACGGGCCCAGAGGCCTAGCCAGGGCGTTCCTTGGTGAGGCCGTTCCCTAGATGCACAACACCCTGCCTCGAGCAGTTGATTCAGGGAAGCAACCAGTGTGTACTCGGTGTCTCTGTTGACGTGTCAGAAACCACAGAGATGTATGCTGCCTGTGCCCATGGAAATGGGGCGTGATGGTACTAGCCTTGCTTTCCAGTTGGAAAGCTCCATTCCTGCTGCCGGGAAGCTCCCTGAAATTCTCTGCTGTTGACAGGCCTCCGGCCACTGTAGGCATGGGTGTGGGAAGAACATGAGTGTTCTCTGGCTACACACGGAGCGTCTTTGCCGGGGTGGGGCTCACCTTGCCATGCTCCAGAGCTAAAGGGAATCTCAACGTGAGTCCTTGCCTCGAGATAAGGCCCTGAGTAGCCCTGCCGAAAGGGAGGCATGCAGCTCTTTCCATGAGCTCTTAGTGGAGGTTACGTTTTATTTGAAAGCAAGTACCCTTTTCAGGACTCCTAGGCCCCACGGCTGAGCATCATTTTGGTTCCCAGATCGCTGACTCCCTCCACACCCCTGTGGGCCTGCTGAGCAGCATGGAGTCCTATACGTCCCTCGGAGGCCCTCTGTGTCTGCCGAGTCTCGGGCAACACACTGTACGTTACTTCAGAGAGCTACATTTCCAGAACTCTCGAACAGCATCAGAACCCATTTCTAGGCAGTCCAACAGGCCCTGGAAGTCTTCGACATTGCCCTCGTCTGAGCTGCCCTGAGAAAACACTCTGCTTAGAATTTATCGAGGACCTCGTTCCTGAAGTCACTCTCTTCAAGGAGAAATACAGCATCCTAACATGCTGTGTCGCTCACAGGCAAGCAACGTGAGAACTTGCTCGAGGCAAGGACCTGAAAGGCTATGGAGAAGCGGAGGCGTGTAGCAGTTTCCAGGAGGCCGTAGTCGCTGCTCGGCAGCATTTTCATGCCAGAACGCTATTCAGGACTCCTAGGTGCCTCGCCTGGAAACCCTAGTCCCTGCAAGCACACCGAGTGCCCTCAGGCTCCCCTGGCCCTTCTAAGCACTATCCAGGCCCGTAGCTTTCCGACTCCCAGTGTGTAGGCGGAGTTTAGGGCAACCCAGGGCACTCTTCTGGGGACATCTTGATGTAGCCAGCACTCGCACCGGTTCACGAGCACCGTTCTAGCGAGTTCCACCATGCTGTGGAAGTCGCACTCATTCCCTCATCTGAGCTGCAGAGTGAAAAACACTAGGCTTCTCCTTCCATTTAGGACCTCCTACCTGAAGTCACCCTGCCCACAGGAGAAAGGCGGCTTGCGTTCCTATTGCAACGAAAGCACAGTTTCTCCTGTAGCACTGCAGGCTTTTGAAGAGGCACGGGCCCAGAGGCCTAGCCAGGGCGTTCCTTGGTGAGGCCGTTCCCTAGTTGCAGAACACCCTGCCTCGAGAAGTTGATTCAGGGAAGCAAACAGTGTGTACTCGGTGTCTCATTTGACTTGTTAGAAACCACAGAGATGTATGCTGCCTGAGCCCATGGAAATGGGGGCATGATGGTACTAGCCTTGCTTTCCACTTGGAAAGCTCCAGTCTTGCTGCCGTGAAGCTCCCTGAAAGTCTCTGCTGTTTTCAGGCCTCTGGCCACTCTAACCATGGGTGTGGGAACTCAGTGAGTTTTCTCTGGCTACACACGGAGCTTCTTTGGCCGGGGTCGGGCTCACCTTGCCATGCACCAAGAGCTAAAGGGAATCTCAATGTGAGTCCTTGCCTCGAGATAAGGCCCTGAGTAGCCCTGCAGAAAGCGAGGCGTGCAGCTCTTTCCATGAGCTCTTAGTCGTTGGTCTGCTTTACCTTAAAGGAAGTTCCCTTTTCAGGACTCCTAGGCCCCTCGGGTGAGCTTCCTTTTTGTTCCAAGCTTTCCGAGTACCTCCCCAGCCCTGTAGGCCTGCTGAGCAACAACGAGGCCCGTTGGTCCCTCGGAGGTCCTCTGTGTCTGCTGAGTCATGGGCAACACACTGCACTCTTTCTTCTGACATCTTGATTCACAGCACTCGCACCGGTTCACGAGCACCCTTCTAGCGAGCTCCAACATGCCGTGGAAGTCGCACTCATTCCCTAGTCTGAGCTGCACAGAGAAAACCACTAGGCTTCTCCTTCCATCTACGAACTCCTAACTGAAGTCACCCTGCCTCCAGGAGAAAGACGGCTTGCGTTCCTATTGCAACGAAAGCACAGTTTCTCCTGTAGCACTGCAGGCTTTTGAAGAGGCACGGGCCCAGAGGCCTAGCCAGGGCGTTCCTTGGTGAGGCCGTTCCCTAGATGCACAACACCCTGCCTCGAGCAGTTGATTCAGGGAAGCAACCAGTGTGTACTCGGTGTCTCTGTTGACGTGTCAGAAACCACAGAGATGTATGCTGCCTGTGCCCATGGAAATGGGGCGTGATGGTACTAGCCTTGCTTTCCAGTTGGAAAGCTCCATTCCTGCTGCCGGGAAGCTCCCTGAAATTCTCTGCTGTTGACAGGCCTCCGGCCACTGTAGGCATGGGTGTGGGAAGAACATGAGTGTTCTCTGGCTACACACGGAGCGTCTTTGCCGGGGTGGGGCTCACCTTGCCATGCTCCAGAGCTAAAGGGAATCTCAACGTGAGTCCTTGCCTCGAGATAAGGCCCTGAGTAGCCCTGCCGAAAGGGAGGCATGCAGCTCTTTCCATGAGCTCTTAGTGGAGGTTACGTTTTATTTGAAAGCAAGTACCCTTTTCAGGACTCCTAGGCCCCACGGCTGAGCATCATTTTGGTTCCCAGATCGCTGACTCCCTCCACACCCCTGTGGGCCTGCTGAGCAGCATGGAGTCCTATACGTCCCTCGGAGGCCCTCTGTGTCTGCCGAGTCTCGGGCAACACACTGTACGTTACTTCAGAGAGCTACATTTCCAGAACTCTCGAACAGCATCAGAACCCATTTCTAGGCAGTCCAACAGGCCCTGGAAGTCTTCGACATTGCCCTCGTCTGAGCTGCCCTGAGAAAACACTCTGCTTAGAATTTATCGAGGACCTCGTTCCTGAAGTCACTCTCTTCAAGGAGAAATACAGCATCCTAACATGCTGTGTCGCTCACAGGCAAGCAACGTGAGAACTTGCTCGAGGCAAGGACCTGAAAGGCTATGGAGAAGCGGAGGCGTGTAGCAGTTTCCAGGAGGCCGTAGTCGCTGCTCGGCAGCATTTTCATGCCAGAACGCTATTCAGGACTCCTAGGTGCCTCGCCTGGAAACCCTAGTCCCTGCAAGCACACCGAGTGCCCTCAGGCTCCCCTGGCCCTTCTAAGCACTATCCAGGCCCGTAGCTTTCCGACTCCCAGTGTGTAGGCGGAGTTTAGGGCAACCCAGGGCACTCTTCTGGGGACATCTTGATGTAGCCAGCACTCGCACCGGTTCACGAGCACCGTTCTAGCGAGTTCCACCATGCTGTGGAAGTCGCACTCATTCCCTCATCTGAGCTGCAGAGTGAAAAACACTAGGCTTCTCCTTCCATTTAGGACCTCCTACCTGAAGTCACCCTGCCCACAGGAGAAAGGCGGCTTGCGTTCCTATTGCAACGAAAGCACAGTTTCTCCTGTAGCACTGCAGGCTTTTGAAGAGGCACGGGCCCAGAGGCCTAGCCAGGGCGTTCCTTGGTGAGGCCGTTCCCTAGTTGCAGAACACCCTGCCTCGAGAAGTTGATTCAGGGAAGCAAACAGTGTGTACTCGGTGTCTCATTTGACTTGTTAGAAACCACAGAGATGTATGCTGCCTGAGCCCATGGAAATGGGGGCATGATGGTACTAGCCTTGCTTTCCACTTGGAAAGCTCCAGTCTTGCTGCCGTGAAGCTCCCTGAAAGTCTCTGCTGTTTTCAGGCCTCTGGCCACTCTAACCATGGGTGTGGGAACTCAGTGAGTTTTCTCTGGCTACACACGGAGCTTCTTTGGCCGGGGTCGGGCTCACCTTGCCATGCACCAAGAGCTAAAGGGAATCTCAATGTGAGTCCTTGCCTCGAGATAAGGCCCTGAGTAGCCCTGCAGAAAGCGAGGCGTGCAGCTCTTTCCATGAGCTCTTAGTCGTTGGTCTGCTTTACCTTAAAGGAAGTTCCCTTTTCAGGACTCCTAGGCCCCTCGGGTGAGCTTCCTTTTTGTTCCAAGCTTTCCGAGTACCTCCCCAGCCCTGTAGGCCTGCTGAGCAACAACGAGGCCCGTTGGTCCCTCGGAGGTCCTCTGTGTCTGCTGAGTCATGGGCAACACACTGCACTCTTTCTTCTGACATCTTGATTCACAGCACTCGCACCGGTTCACGAGCACCCTTCTAGCGAGCTCCAACATGCCGTGGAAGTCGCACTCATTCCCTAGTCTGAGCTGCACAGAGAAAACCACTAGGCTTCTCCTTCCATCTACGAACTCCTAACTGAAGTCACCCTGCCTCCAGGAGAAAGACGGCTTGCGTTCCTATTGCAACGAAAGCACAGTTTCTCCTGTAGCACTGCAGGCTTTTGAAGAGGCACGGGCCCAGAGGCCTAGCCAGGGCGTTCCTTGGTGAGGCCGTTCCCTAGATGCACAACACCCTGCCTCGAGCAGTTGATTCAGGGAAGCAACCAGTGTGTACTCTGTGTCTCTGTTGACGTGTCAGAAACCACAGAGATGTATGCTGCCTGTGCCCATGGAAATGGGGCGTGATGGTACTAGCCTTGCTTTCCAGTTGGAAAGCTCCATTCCTGCTGCCGGGAAGCTCCCTGAAATTCTCTGCTGTTGACAGGCCTCCGGCCACTGTAGGCATGGGTGTGGGAAGAACATGAGTGTTCTCTGGCTACACACGGAGCGTCTTTGCCGGGGTGGGGCTCACCTTGCCATGCTCCAGAGCTAAAGGGAATCTCAACGTGAGTCCTTGCCTCGAGATAAGGCCCTGAGTAGCCCTGCCGAAAGGGAGGCATGCAGCTCTTTCCATGAGCTCTTAGTGGAGGTTACGTTTTATTTGAAAGCAAGTACCCTTTTCAGGACTCCTAGGCCCCACGGCTGAGCATCATTTTGGTTCCCAGATCGCTGACTCCCTCCACACCCCTGTGGGCCTGCTGAGCAGCATGGAGTCCTATACGTCCCTCGGAGGCCCTCTGTGTCTGCCGAGTCTCGGGCAACACACTGTACGTTACTTCAGAGAGCTACATTTCCAGAACTCTCGAACAGCATCAGAACCCATTTCTAGGCAGTCCAACAGGCCCTGGAAGTCTTCGACATTGCCCTCGTCTGAGCTGCCCTGAGAAAACACTCTGCTTAGAATTTATCGAGGACCTCGTTCCTGAAGTCACTCTCTTCAAGGAGAAATACAGCATCCTAACATGCTGTGTCGCTCACAGGCAAGCAACGTGAGAACTTGCTCGAGGCAAGGACCTGAAAGGCTATGGAGAAGCGGAGGCGTGTAGCAGTTTCCAGGAGGCCGTAGTCGCTGCTCGGCAGCATTTTCATGCCAGAACGCTATTCAGGACTCCTAGGTGCCTCGCCTGGAAACCCTAGTCCCTGCAAGCACACCGAGTGCCCTCAGGCTCCCCTGGCCCTTCTAAGCACTATCCAGGCCCGTAGCTTTCCGACTCCCAGTGTGTAGGCGGAGTTTAGGGCAACCCAGGGCACTCTTCTGGGGACATCTTGATGTAGCCAGCACTCGCACCGGTTCACGAGCACCGTTCTAGCGAGTTCCACCATGCTGTGGAAGTCGCACTCATTCCCTCATCTGAGCTGCAGAGTGAAAAACACTAGGCTTCTCCTTCCATTTAGGACCTCCTACCTGAAGTCACCCTGCCCACAGGAGAAAGGCGGCTTGCGTTCCTATTGCAACGAAAGCACAGTTTCTCCTGTAGCACTGCAGGCTTTTGAAGAGGCACGGGCCCAGAGGCCTAGCCAGGGCGTTCCTTGGTGAGGCCGTTCCCTAGTTGCAGAACACCCTGCCTCGAGAAGTTGATTCAGGGAAGCAAACAGTGTGTACTCGGTGTCTCATTTGACTTGTTAGAAACCACAGAGATGTATGCTGCCGGAGCCCATGGAAATGGGGGCATGATGGTACTAGCCTTGCTTTCCACTTGGAAAGCTCCAGTCTTGCTGCCGTGAAGCTCCCTGAAAGTCTCTGCTGTTTTCAGGCCTCTGGCCACTCTAACCATGGGTGTGGGAACTCAGTGAGTTTTCTCTGGCTACACACGGAGCTTCTTTGGCCGGGGTCGGGCTCACCTTGCCATGCACCAAGAGCTAAAGGGAATCTCAATGTGAGTCCTTGCCTCGAGATAAGGCCCTGAGTAGCCCTGCAGAAAGCGAGGCGTGCAGCTCTTTCCATGAGCTCTTAGTCGTTGGTCTGCTTTACCTTAAAGGAAGTTCCCTTTTCAGGACTCCTAGGCCCCTCGGGTGAGCTTCCTTTTTGTTCCAAGCTTTCCGAGTACCTCCCCAGCCCTGTAGGCCTGCTGAGCAACAACGAGGCCCGTTGGTCCCTCGGAGGTCCTCTGTGTCTGCTGAGTCATGGGCAACACACTGCACTCTTTCTTCTGACATCTTGATTCACAGCACTCGCACCGGTTCACGAGCACCCTTCTAGCGAGCTCCAACATGCCGTGGAAGTCGCACTCATTCCCTAGTCTGAGCTGCACAGAGAAAACCACTAGGCTTCTCCTTCCATCTACGAACTCCTAACTGAAGTCACCCTGCCTCCAGGAGAAAGACGGCTTGCGTTCCTATTGCAACGAAAGCACAGTTTCTCCTGTAGCACTGCAGGCTTTTGAAGAGGCACGGGCCCAGAGGCCTAGCCAGGGCGTTCCTTGGTGAGGCCGTTCCCTAGATGCACAACACCCTGCCTCGAGCAGTTGATTCAGGGAAGCAACCAGTGTGTACTCTGTGTCTCTGTTGACGTGTCAGAAACCACAGAGATGTATGCTGCCTGTGCCCATGGAAATGGGGCGTGATGGTACTAGCCTTGCTTTCCAGTTGGAAAGCTCCATTCCTGCTGCCGGGAAGCTCCCTGAAATTCTCTGCTGTTGACAGGCCTCCGGCCACTGTAGGCATGGGTGTGGGAAGAACATGAGTGTTCTCTGGCTACACACGGAGCGTCTTTGCCGGGGTGGGGCTCACCTTGCCATGCTCCAGAGCTAAAGGGAATCTCAACGTGAGTCCTTGCCTCGAGATAAGGCCCTGAGTAGCCCTGCCGAAAGGGAGGCATGCAGCTCTTTCCATGAGCTCTTAGTGGAGGTTACGTTTTATTTGAAAGCAAGTACCCTTTTCAGGACTCCTAGGCCCCACGGCTGAGCATCATTTTGGTTCCCAGATCGCTGACTCCCTCCACACCCCTGTGGGCCTGCTGAGCAGCATGGAGTCCTATACGTCCCTCGGAGGCCCTCTGTGTCTGCCGAGTCTCGGGCAACACACTGTACGTTACTTCAGAGAGCTACATTTCCAGAACTCTCGAACAGCATCAGAACCCATTTCTAGGCAGTCCAACAGGCCCTGGAAGTCTTCGACATTGCCCTCGTCTGAGCTGCCCTGAGAAAACACTCTGCTTAGAATTTATCGAGGACCTCGTTCCTGAAGTCACTCTCTTCAAGGAGAAATACAGCATCCTAACATGCTGTGTCGCTCACAGGCAAGCAACGTGAGAACTTGCTCGAGGCAAGGACCTGAAAGGCTATGGAGAAGCGGAGGCGTGTAGCAGTTTCCAGGAGGCCGTAGTCGCTGCTCGGCAGCATTTTCATGCCAGAACGCTATTCAGGACTCCTAGGTGCCTCGCCTGGAAACCCTAGTCCCTGCAAGCACACCGAGTGCCCTCAGGCTCCCCTGGCCCTTCTAAGCACTATCCAGGCCCGTAGCTTTCCGACTCCCAGTGTGTAGGCGGAGTTTAGGGCAACCCAGGGCACTCTTCTGGGGACATCTTGATGTAGCCAGCACTCGCACCGGTTCACGAGCACCGTTCTAGCGAGTTCCACCATGCTGTGGAAGTCGCACTCATTCCCTCATCTGAGCTGCAGAGTGAAAAACACTAGGCTTCTCCTTCCATTTAGGACCTCCTACCTGAAGTCACCCTGCCCACAGGAGAAAGGCGGCTTGCGTTCCTATTGCAACGAAAGCACAGTTTCTCCTGTAGCACTGCAGGCTTTTGAAGAGGCACGGGCCCAGAGGCCTAGCCAGGGCGTTCCTTGGTGAGGCCGTTCCCTAGTTGCAGAACACCCTGCCTCGAGAAGTTGATTCAGGGAAGCAAACAGTGTGTACTCGGTGTCTCATTTGACTTGTTAGAAACCACAGAGATGTATGCTGCCGGAGCCCATGGAAATGGGGGCATGATGGTACTAGCCTTGCTTTCCACTTGGAAAGCTCCAGTCTTGCTGCCGTGAAGCTCCCTGAAAGTCTCTGCTGTTTTCAGGCCTCTGGCCACTCTAACCATGGGTGTGGGAACTCAGTGAGTTTTCTCTGGCTACACACGGAGCTTCTTTGGCCGGGGTCGGGCTCACCTTGCCATGCACCAAGAGCTAAAGGGAATCTCAATGTGAGTCCTTGCCTCGAGATAAGGCCCTGAGTAGCCCTGCAGAAAGCGAGGCGTGCAGCTCTTTCCATGAGCTCTTAGTCGTTGGTCTGCTTTACCTTAAAGGAAGTTCCCTTTTCAGGACTCCTAGGCCCCTCGGGTGAGCTTCCTTTTTGTTCCAAGCTTTCCGAGTACCTCCCCAGCCCTGTAGGCCTGCTGAGCAACAACGAGGCCCGTTGGTCCCTCGGAGGTCCTCTGTGTCTGCTGAGTCATGGGCAACACACTGCACTCTTTCTTCTGACATCTTGATTCACAGCACTCGCACCGGTTCACGAGCACCCTTCTAGCGAGCTCCAACATGCCGTGGAAGTCGCACTCATTCCCTAGTCTGAGCTGCACAGAGAAAACCACTAGGCTTCTCCTTCCATCTACGAACTCCTAACTGAAGTCACCCTGCCTCCAGGAGAAAGACGGCTTGCGTTCCTATTGCAACGAAAGCACAGTTTCTCCTGTAGCACTGCAGGCTTTTGAAGAGGCACGGGCCCAGAGGCCTAGCCAGGGCGTTCCTTGGTGAGGCCGTTCCCTAGATGCACAACACCCTGCCTCGAGCAGTTGATTCAGGGAAGCAACCAGTGTGTACTCGGTGTCTCTGTTGACGTGTCAGAAACCACAGAGATGTATGCTGCCTGTGCCCATGGAAATGGGGCGTGATGGTACTAGCCTTGCTTTCCAGTTGGAAAGCTCCATTCCTGCTGCCGGGAAGCTCCCTGAAATTCTCTGCTGTTGACAGGCCTCCGGCCACTGTAGGCATGGGTGTGGGAAGAACATGAGTGTTCTCTGGCTACACACGGAGCGTCTTTGCCGGGGTGGGGCTCACCTTGCCATGCTCCAGAGCTAAAGGGAATCTCAACGTGAGTCCTTGCCTCGAGATAAGGCCCTGAGTAGCCCTGCCGAAAGGGAGGCATGCAGCTCTTTCCATGAGCTCTTAGTGGAGGTTACGTTTTATTTGAAAGCAAGTACCCTTTTCAGGACTCCTAGGCCCCACGGCTGAGCATCATTTTGGTTCCCAGATCGCTGACTCCCTCCACACCCCTGTGGGCCTGCTGAGCAGCATGGAGTCCTATACGTCCCTCGGAGGCCCTCTGTGTCTGCCGAGTCTCGGGCAACACACTGTACGTTACTTCAGAGAGCTACATTTCCAGAACTCTCGAACAGCATCAGAACCCATTTCTAGGCAGTCCAACAGGCCCTGGAAGTCTTCGACATTGCCCTCGTCTGAGCTGCCCTGAGAAAACACTCTGCTTAGAATTTATCGAGGACCTCGTTCCTGAAGTCACTCTCTTCAAGGAGAAATACAGCATCCTAACATGCTGTGTCGCTCACAGGCAAGCAACGTGAGAACTTGCTCGAGGCAAGGACCTGAAAGGCTATGGAGAAGCGGAGGCGTGTAGCAGTTTCCAGGAGGCCGTAGTCGCTGCTCGGCAGCATTTTCATGCCAGAACGCTATTCAGGACTCC
Source organism: Balaenoptera acutorostrata (assembly GCF_949987535.1). NCBI lineage: Eukaryota > Metazoa > Chordata > Mammalia > Artiodactyla > Balaenopteridae > Balaenoptera > Balaenoptera acutorostrata. Next base: position 84,179 of record NW_026646594.1, read on the forward strand.
TAGGTGCCTCGCCTGGAAACCCTAGTCCCTGCAAGCACACCGAGTGCCCTCAGGCTCCCCTGGCCCTTCTAAGCACTATCCAGGCCCGTAGCTTTCCGACTCCCAGTGTGTAGGCGGAGTTTAGGGCAACCCAGGGCACTCTTCTGGGGACATCTTGATGTAGCCAGCACTCGCACCGGTTCACGAGCACCGTTCTAGCGAGTTCCACCATGCTGTGGAAGTCGCACTCATTCCCTCATCTGAGCTGCAGAGTGAAAAACACTAGGCTTCTCCTTCCATTTAGGACCTCCTACCTGAAGTCACCCTGCCCACAGGAGAAAGGCGGCTTGCGTTCCTATTGCAACGAAAGCACAGTTTCTCCTGTAGCACTGCAGGCTTTTGAAGAGGCACGGGCCCAGAGGCCTAGCCAGGGCGTTCCTTGGTGAGGCCGTTCCCTAGTTGCAGAACACCCTGCCTCGAGAAGTTGATTCAGGGAAGCAAACAGTGTGTACTCGGTGTCTCATTTGACTTGTTAGAAACCACAGAGATGTATGCTGCCTGAGCCCATGGAAATGGGGGCATGATGGTACTAGCCTTGCTTTCCACTTGGAAAGCTCCAGTCTTGCTGCCGTGAAGCTCCCTGAAAGTCTCTGCTGTTTTCAGGCCTCTGGCCACTCTAACCATGGGTGTGGGAACTCAGTGAGTTTTCTCTGGCTACACACGGAGCTTCTTTGGCCGGGGTCGGGCTCACCTTGCCATGCACCAAGAGCTAAAGGGAATCTCAATGTGAGTCCTTGCCTCGAGATAAGGCCCTGAGTAGCCCTGCAGAAAGCGAGGCGTGCAGCTCTTTCCATGAGCTCTTAGTCGTTGGTCTGCTTTACCTTAAAGGAAGTTCCCTTTTCAGGACTCCTAGGCCCCTCGGGTGAGCTTCCTTTTTGTTCCAAGCTTTCCGAGTACCTCCCCAGCCCTGTAGGCCTGCTGAGCAACAACGAGGCCCGTTGGTCCCTCGGAGGTCCTCTGTGTCTGCTGAGTCATGGGCAACACACTGCACTCTTTCTTCTGACATCTTGATTCACAGCACTCGCACCGGTTCACGAGCACCCTTCTAGCGAGCTCCAACATGCCGTGGAAGTCGCACTCATTCCCTAGTCTGAGCTGCACAGAGAAAACCACTAGGCTTCTCCTTCCATCTACGAACTCCTAACTGAAGTCACCCTGCCTCCAGGAGAAAGACGGCTTGCGTTCCTATTGCAACGAAAGCACAGTTTCTCCTGTAGCACTGCAGGCTTTTGAAGAGGCACGGGCCCAGAGGCCTAGCCAGGGCGTTCCTTGGTGAGGCCGTTCCCTAGATGCACAACACCCTGCCTCGAGCAGTTGATTCAGGGAAGCAACCAGTGTGTACTCGGTGTCTCTGTTGACGTGTCAGAAACCACAGAGATGTATGCTGCCTGTGCCCATGGAAATGGGGCGTGATGGTACTAGCCTTGCTTTCCAGTTGGAAAGCTCCATTCCTGCTGCCGGGAAGCTCCCTGAAATTCTCTGCTGTTGACAGGCCTCCGGCCACTGTAGGCATGGGTGTGGGAAGAACATGAGTGTTCTCTGGCTACACACGGAGCGTCTTTGCCGGGGTGGGGCTCACCTTGCCATGCTCCAGAGCTAAAGGGAATCTCAACGTGAGTCCTTGCCTCGAGATAAGGCCCTGAGTAGCCCTGCCGAAAGGGAGGCATGCAGCTCTTTCCATGAGCTCTTAGTGGAGGTTACGTTTTATTTGAAAGCAAGTACCCTTTTCAGGACTCCTAGGCCCCACGGCTGAGCATCATTTTGGTTCCCAGATCGCTGACTCCCTCCACACCCCTGTGGGCCTGCTGAGCAGCATGGAGTCCTATACGTCCCTCGGAGGCCCTCTGTGTCTGCCGAGTCTCGGGCAACACACTGTACGTTACTTCAGAGAGCTACATTTCCAGAACTCTCGAACAGCATCAGAACCCATTTCTAGGCAGTCCAACAGGCCCTGGAAGTCTTCGACATTGCCCTCGTCTGAGCTGCCCTGAGAAAACACTCTGCTTAGAATTTATCGAGGACCTCGTTCCTGAAGTCACTCTCTTCAAGGAGAAATACAGCATCCTAACATGCTGTGTCGCTCACAGGCAAGCAACGTGAGAACTTGCTCGAGGCAAGGACCTGAAAGGCTATGGAGAAGCGGAGGCGTGTAGCAGTTTCCAGGAGGCCGTAGTCGCTGCTCGGCAGCATTTTCATGCCAGAACGCTATTCAGGACTCCTAGGTGCCTCGCCTGGAAACCCTAGTCCCTGCAAGCACACCGAGTGCCCTCAGGCTCCCCTGGCCCTTCTAAGCACTATCCAGGCCCGTAGCTTTCCGACTCCCAGTGTGTAGGCGGAGTTTAGGGCAACCCAGGGCACTCTTCTGGGGACATCTTGATGTAGCCAGCACTCGCACCGGTTCACGAGCACCGTTCTAGCGAGTTCCACCATGCTGTGGAAGTCGCACTCATTCCCTCATCTGAGCTGCAGAGTGAAAAACACTAGGCTTCTCCTTCCATTTAGGACCTCCTACCTGAAGTCACCCTGCCCACAGGAGAAAGGCGGCTTGCGTTCCTATTGCAACGAAAGCACAGTTTCTCCTGTAGCACTGCAGGCTTTTGAAGAGGCACGGGCCCAGAGGCCTAGCCAGGGCGTTCCTTGGTGAGGCCGTTCCCTAGTTGCAGAACACCCTGCCTCGAGAAGTTGATTCAGGGAAGCAAACAGTGTGTACTCGGTGTCTCATTTGACTTGTTAGAAACCACAGAGATGTATGCTGCCTGAGCCCATGGAAATGGGGGCATGATGGTACTAGCCTTGCTTTCCACTTGGAAAGCTCCAGTCTTGCTGCCGTGAAGCTCCCTGAAAGTCTCTGCTGTTTTCAGGCCTCTGGCCACTCTAACCATGGGTGTGGGAACTCAGTGAGTTTTCTCTGGCTACACACGGAGCTTCTTTGGCCGGGGTCGGGCTCACCTTGCCATGCACCAAGAGCTAAAGGGAATCTCAATGTGAGTCCTTGCCTCGAGATAAGGCCCTGAGTAGCCCTGCAGAAAGCGAGGCGTGCAGCTCTTTCCATGAGCTCTTAGTCGTTGGTCTGCTTTACCTTAAAGGAAGTTCCCTTTTCAGGACTCCTAGGCCCCTCGGGTGAGCTTCCTTTTTGTTCCAAGCTTTCCGAGTACCTCCCCAGCCCTGTAGGCCTGCTGAGCAACAACGAGGCCCGTTGGTCCCTCGGAGGTCCTCTGTGTCTGCTGAGTCATGGGCAACACACTGCACTCTTTCTTCTGACATCTTGATTCACAGCACTCGCACCGGTTCACGAGCACCCTTCTAGCGAGCTCCAACATGCCGTGGAAGTCGCACTCATTCCCTAGTCTGAGCTGCACAGAGAAAACCACTAGGCTTCTCCTTCCATCTACGAACTCCTAACTGAAGTCACCCTGCCTCCAGGAGAAAGACGGCTTGCGTTCCTATTGCAACGAAAGCACAGTTTCTCCTGTAGCACTGCAGGCTTTTGAAGAGGCACGGGCCCAGAGGCCTAGCCAGGGCGTTCCTTGGTGAGGCCGTTCCCTAGATGCACAACACCCTGCCTCGAGCAGTTGATTCAGGGAAGCAACCAGTGTGTACTCGGTGTCTCTGTTGACGTGTCAGAAACCACAGAGATGTATGCTGCCTGTGCCCATGGAAATGGGGCGTGATGGTACTAGCCTTGCTTTCCAGTTGGAAAGCTCCATTCCTGCTGCCGGGAAGCTCCCTGAAATTCTCTGCTGTTGACAGGCCTCCGGCCACTGTAGGCATGGGTGTGGGAAGAACATGAGTGTTCTCTGGCTACACACGGAGCGTCTTTGCCGGGGTGGGGCTCACCTTGCCATGCTCCAGAGCTAAAGGGAATCTCAACGTGAGTCCTTGCCTCGAGATAAGGCCCTGAGTAGCCCTGCCGAAAGGGAGGCATGCAGCTCTTTCCATGAGCTCTTAGTGGAGGTTACGTTTTATTTGAAAGCAAGTACCCTTTTCAGGACTCCTAGGCCCCACGGCTGAGCATCATTTTGGTTCCCAGATCGCTGACTCCCTCCACACCCCTGTGGGCCTGCTGAGCAGCATGGAGTCCTATACGTCCCTCGGAGGCCCTCTGTGTCTGCCGAGTCTCGGGCAACACACTGTACGTTACTTCAGAGAGCTACATTTCCAGAACTCTCGAACAGCATCAGAACCCATTTCTAGGCAGTCCAACAGGCCCTGGAAGTCTTCGACATTGCCCTCGTCTGAGCTGCCCTGAGAAAACACTCTGCTTAGAATTTATCGAGGACCTCGTTCCTGAAGTCACTCTCTTCAAGGAGAAATACAGCAT
>NW_026646595.1:0-124709 GCF_949987535.1 Balaenoptera acutorostrata
GGTATGGGTTAGGGTTAGGGTTAGGGTTAGTGTTAGGGTTAGGGCTCGGTTTAGGGTACGGGTTAGGATTAGGGTACGCGTTAGGGTTACGGTAGGGGTTAGGGTTAGGGTACGCGTTAGTGTGGGGGTAGTTATTAAACCTATCACACTCTCTAGATACCCCTTAGCACGTGAAGGACTATTATTGGGGGTCCAGTCATGGAGAAGAGTTTAGACACGAGGAGAAGATAAGGAACACACCCATTATCAAGAAATCACAATGTGATTCTCTTTTTAAACTGTTCCTTAAAACACTAGTGCTTAGGAAATCTATTGGAGGCAGAAGCAGTCAAGGGTAGCTTAGGGTTAGGGTTAGGGTTAGGGTGAGGGTTAGGGTACGGCTTAGGGTACGGGTTCGGGGAGGGGTTCGGGTAGGGCGTAGGGTATGGGTTAGGGTTAGGGTTAGGGCTAGTGTTAGGGTTAGGGCTCGGTTTTAGGGTACGGGTTAGGATTAGGGTACGCGTTAGGGTTAGGGTAGGGGTTAGGGTTAGGGTACGCGTTAGGGTGGGGGTAGTTATTAAACCTATCACACTCTCTAGATACCCCTTAGCACGTAAAGGAATATTATTTGGGGGTCCAGCCATGGAGAAGAGTTTAGACACTAGAGAAGATAAGAACACACCCATTATCACGAAATCACATTAGGATTCTCTTTTTAACCTGTTCCTTGAAACACTATTGCTTAGGAAATCTATAGGAGGCAGAAGCCGTCAAGGATAGCTTAGGGTTAGGGTTAGGGTTAGGGTGAGGGTTAGGGTACGGCTTAGGGTACGGGTTCGGGGAGGGGTTCGAGTATGGCGTAGGGTATGGGTTAGGGTTAGGTAGTAGGGTTAGTGTTAGGGTTAGGGCTAGGTTTAGGGTACGGGTTAGGATTAGGGTACGCGTTAGTGTTAGGGTAGGTGTTAGGGTTAGGGTACGCGATAGGGTGAGGTTAGTTATTAAACCTATCCCACTCTCTAGATACCCTTAGTACGTAAAGGAATATTATTTGGGGGTCCAGCCATGGAGAAGAGTTTAGACACTAGGAGAAGATAAGGAACACACCCATTATCACGAAATCTCATTAGGATTCTCTTTTTAACCTGTTCCTTAAAACACTAGTGCTTAGGAAATCTATTGGAGGCAGAAGCAGTCAAGGGTAGCTTAGGGTTAGGGTTAGGGTGAGGGTTAGGTTATGGCTTAGGGTACGGGTTCGGGGAGGGGTTCGGGTAGGGCGTAGGGTATGGGTTAGGGTTAGGGTTAGGGTTAGTGTTAGGGTTAGGGCTCGGTTTAGGGTATGGGTTAGGATTAGGGTACGCGTTAGGGTTAGGGTAGGGGTTAGGGTTAGGGTACACGTTAGGGTGGGGGTAGTTATTAAACCTATCACACTCTCTAGATACCCCTTAGCACGTAAAGGAATATTATTTGGGGGTCCAGCCATGGAGAAGAGTTTAGACACTAGGAGAAGATAAGGAACACACCCATTATCACGAAATCACATTAGGATTCTCTTTTTAACCTGTTCCTTAAAACACTATTGCTTAGGAAATCTATTGGAGGCAGAAGCCGTCAAGGGTAGCTTAGTGTTAGGGTTAGGGTTAGGGTGAGGGTTAGGGTACGGCTTAGGGTACGGGTTCGGGGAGGGGTTCGAGTAGGGCGTAGGGTATGGGTTAGGGTTAGGGTTAGGGTTAGTGTTAGGGTTAGGGCTCGGTTTAGGGTACGGGTTAGGATTAGGGTACGCGTTAGTGTTAGGGTAGGTTTTAGGGTTAGGGTACGCGATAGGGTGAGGTTAGTTATTAAACCTATCCCACTCTCTAGATACCCCTTAGCACGTACAGGAATATTATTGGGGGTCCAGCCATGGAGAAGAGTTTAGACACTAGGAGAAGATAAGGAACACACCCATTATCACGAAATCACATTAGGATTCTCTTTTTAACCTGTTCCTTAAAACACTAGTGCTTAGGAAATCTATTGGAGGCAGAAGCAGTCAAGGGTAGCTTAGGGTTAGGGTTAGGGTTAGGGTGAGGGTTAGGGTATGGCTTAGGTTACGGGTTCGGGGAGGGGTTCGGGTAGGGCGTAGGATTTGGGTTAGGGTTAGGGTTAGGGTTAGTGTTAGGGTTAGGGCTCGGTTTAGGGTACGGGTTAGGATTATGGTACGCGTTAGGTTTAGGGTAGGGGTTATGGTTAGGGTACGCGTTAGGGTGGGGGTAGTTATTAAACCTATCACACACTCTAGATACCCCTTAGCACGTAAAGGACTATTATTTGGGGGTCCAGCCATGGAGAAGAGTTTAGACACGAGGAGAAGATAAGGAACACACCCATTATCAAGAAATCACAATGTGATTCTCTTTTTAAACTGTTCCTTAAAACACTAGTGCTTAGGAAATCTATTGGAGGCAGAAGCAGTCAAGGGTAGCTTAGGGTTAGGGTTAGGGTTAGGGTGAGGGTTAGGGTACGGCTTAGGGTACGGGTTCGGGGAGGGGTTCGGGTAGGCCGTAGGGTATGGGTTAGGGTTAGGGTTAGGGTTAGTGTTAGGGTTAGGGCTCGGTTTAGGGTACGGGTTAGGATTAGGGTACGCGTTAGTGTTAGGGTAGTGGTTAGGGTTAGGGTACGCTTTAGGGTGAGGGTAGTTATTAAACCTATCCCACTCTCTAGATACCCCTTAGCACGTAAAGGAATATTATTTGGGGGTCCAGCCATGGAGAAGAATTTAGACACTAGGAGAAGATAAGGAACACACCCATTATCAAGAAATCACAATATGATTCTCTTTTTAAACTGTTCCTTAAAACACTAGTGCTTAGGAAATCTATTGGAGGCAGAAGCAGTCAAGGGTAGCTTAGGGTTAGGGTTAGGGTGAGGGTTAGGGTATGGCTTAGGGTACGGGTTCGGGGAGGGGTTCGTGTAGGGCGTAGGGTATGCGTTAGGGTTAGGGTTAGAGTTAGTGTTAGGGTTAGGGCTCGGTTTAGGGTACGGGTTAGGATTAGGGTACGCGCTAGGGTTAGGGTAGGGGTTATGGTTAGGGTACGCGTTAGGGTGAGGGTAGTTATTAAACCTATCACACTCTCTAGATACCCCTTATCACATAAAGGAATATTATTTGGGGGTCCAGCCATGGAGAAGAGTTTAGACACGAGGAGAAGACAAGGAACACACCCATTATCAAGAAATCACATTAGGATTCTCTTTTTAACATGTTCCTTAAAACAGTAGTGCTTAGGAAATCTATTGGAGGCAGAAGCCGTCAAGGGTAGCTTAGGGTTAGGGTTAGGGTTAGGGTGAGGGTTAGGGTACGGCTTAGGGTACGGGTTCGGGGAGGTGTTCGGGTAGGGCGTAGGGTATGGGTTAGGGTTAGGGTTAGGGCTAGTGTTAGGTTTAGGGCTCGGTTTAGGGTACGGGTTAGGATTAGGTTACGCGTTAGGGTTTGGGTAGGGGTTAGGGTTAGTGTACGCGTTAGGGTGAGGGTAGTTATTAAACCTATCCCACTCTCTAGATACCCCTTAGCACGTAAAGGAATATTATTGGGGGTCCAGCCATGGAGAAGAGTTTAGACACTAGGAGAAGATAAGGAACACACCCTTTATCAAGAAATCACAATATGATTCTCTTTTTAAACTGTTCCTTAAAACACTAGTGCTTAGGAAATCTATTGGAGGCAGAAGCAGTTAAGGGTAGCTTAGGGTTAGGGTTAGGGTTAGGGTGAGGGTTAGGGTACGGCTTACGATACGGGTTCGGGGAGGGGTTCGGGTAGGGCGTGGGGTATGGGTTAGGGTTAGGGATAGGGCTAGTGTTAGGGTTAGGGCTCGGTTTAGGGTACGGGTTAGGATTAGGGTACGCGTTAGTGTTAGGGTAGGGGTTAGGGTTAGGATACGCGTTAGGGTGAGGGTAGTTATTAAACCTATCCCACTCTCTAGATACCCCTTAGTACGTAAAGGAATATTATTTGGGGGTCCAGCCATGGAGAAGAGTTTAGACACGAGGAGAAGATAAGGAACACACCCATTATCAAGAAATCACATTAGGATTCTCTTTTAAACCTGTTCCTTAAATCACTAGTGCTTAGGAAATCTATTGGAGGCAGAAGCCGTCAAGGGTAGCTTAGGGTTAGGGTTAGGGTTAGGGTGAGGGTTAGGGTACGGCTTAGGGTACGGGTTCAGGGAGGGGTTCGGGTAGGGCGTAGGGTATGGGTTAGGGTTAGGGTTAGGGCTAGTGTTAGGGTTAGGGATCGGTTTAGGGTACAGGTTAGGATTAGGGTACGCGTTAGGGTTAGGGTAGGGGTTAGGGTTAGTTTACGCGTTAGGGTGAGGATAGTTATTAAACCTATCCCACTCTCTAGATACCCCTTAGCACGTACAGGAATATTATTTGGTGGTCCAGCCATGGAGAAGAGTTTAGACACTAGGAGAAGATAAGGAACACACCCATTATCACGAAATCACATTAGGATTCTCTTTTTAACCTGTTCCTTAAAACACGAGTGCTTAGGAAATCTATTGGAGGCAGAAGCAGTCAAGGGTAGCTTAGGGTTAGGGTTAGGGTTAGGGTGAGGGTTAGGGTACGGCTTAGGGTACGGGTTCGGGGAGGGGTTCGGGTAGGGCATAGGGTATGGGTTAGGGTTAGGGTTAAGGCTAGTGTTAGGGTTAGGGCTCGGTTTAGGGTACCGGTTAGGATTAGGGTACGCGTTACGGTTCGTGTAGGGGTTAGGGTTAGGGTAAGCGTTAGTGTGAGGGTAGTTATTAAACCTATGCCACTCTCTAGATACCCCTTAGCACGTAAAGGAATATTATTTGGGAGTCCAGCCATGGAGAAGAGTTTAGACACGAGGAGAAGATAAGGAACACACCCATTATCAAGAAATCACATTAGGATCCTCTTTTTAACCTGTTCCTTAAAACACTAGTGCTTAGGAAATCTATTGGAGGCAGAAGCCGTCAAGGGTAGCTTAGGGTTAGGGTTAGGGTTAGGGTGAGGGTTAGGGTACGGTTTAGGGTACGGGTTCAGGGAGGGGTTCGGGTAGGGCGTAGGGTATGTGTTAGGGTTAGGGTTAGAGTTAGTGTTAGGGTTAGGGCTCGGTTTAGGGTACGGGTTAGGATTAGGGTACGCGCTAGGGTTAGGGTAGGGATTATGGTTAGGGTACGCGTTAGGGTGAGGGTAGTTATTAAACCTATCACACTCTCTCGATACCCCTTAGCACATAAAGGAATATTATTGGGGGGTCCAGCCATGGAGAAGAGTTTAGACACGAGGAGAAGACAAGGAACACACCCATTATCAAGAAATCACATTAGGATTCTCTTTTTAACATGTTCCTTAAAACACTAGTGCTTAGGAAATCTATTGGAGGCAGAAGCCGTCAAGGGTAGCTTAGGGTTAGGGTTAGGGTTAGGGTGAGGGTTAGGGTACGGCTTAGGGTACGGGTTCGGGGAGGTGTTCGGGTAGGGCGTAGGGTATGGGTTAGGGTTAGGGTTAGGGCTAGTGTTAGGTTTAGGGCTCGGTTTAGGGTACGGGTTAGGATTAGGGTACGCGTTAGGGTTAGGGTAGGGGTTAGGGTTAGTGTACGCGTTAGGGTGATGGTAGTTATTAAACCTATCCCACTCTCTAGATACCCCTTAGCACGTAAAGGAATATTATTGGGGGTCCAGCCATGGAGAAGAGTTTAGACACTAGGAGAAGATAAGGAACACACCCATTATCAAGAAATCACATTAGGATTCTCTTTTTAACCTGTTCCTTAAAACACTAGTGCTTAGGAAATCTATTGGAGGCAGAAGCAGTCAAGGGTAGCTTAGGGTTAGGGTTAGGGTTAGGGTGAGGGTTAGGGTATGGCTTAGGGTACGGGTTCGGGGAGGGGTTCGGGTAGGGCGTAGGGTATGGGTTAGGGTTAGGGTTAGGGTTAGTGTTAGGGTTAGGGCTCGGTTTAGGGTACGGTTTAGGATTAGGGTACGCGTTAGGGTTAGGGCAGGGGTTAGGGTTAGGGTACGCGTTAGGGTGGGGGTAGTTATTAAACCTATCACACTCTCTAGATACCCCTTAGCACGTAAAGGAATATTATTTGGGGGTCCAGCCATGGAGAAGAGTTTAGACAAGAGGAGAAGATAAGGAACACACCCATTATCAAGAAATCACATTAGGATTCTCTTTTTAACCTGTTCCTTAAAACACTAGTGCTTAGGAAATCTATTGGAGGCAGAAGCCGTCAAGGGTAGCTTAGGGTTAGGGTTAGGGTTAGGGTGAGGGTTAGGGTACGGCTTAGGGTACGGGTTCGGGGAGGGGTTCGGGTAGGGCGTAGGGTATGGGTTAGGGTTAGGGTTAGGGTTAGTGTTAGGGTTAGGGCTCGGTTTAGGGTACGGTTTAGGATTAGGGTACGCGTTAGGGTTGGGGCAGGGGTTAGGGTTAGGGTACGCGTTAGGGTGGGGGTAGTTATTAAACCTATCACACTCTCTAGATACCCCTTAGCACGTAAAGGAATATTATTTGGGGGTCCAGCCATGGAGAAGAGTTTAGACACGAGGAGAAGATAAGGAACACACCCATTATCAAGAAATCACATTAGGATTCTCTTTTTAACCTGTTCCTTAAAACACTAGTGCTTAGGAAATCTATTGGAGGCAGAAGCAGTCAAGGGTAGCTTAGGGTTAGGGTTAGGGTTAGGGTGAGGGTTAGGGTACGGCTTAGGGTACGGGTTCGGGGAGGGGTTCGGGTAGGGCGTAGGGTATGGGTTAGGGTTAGGGTTAGGGCTAGTGTTAGGGTTAGGGCTCGGTTTAGGGTACGGGTTAGGATTAGGGTACGCGTTAGGGTTAGGGTAGGGGTTAGGGTTAGGGTACGCGTTAGGGTGAGGGTAGTCATTAAACCTATCCCACTCTCTAGATACCCCTTAGCACGTAAAGGAATATTATTTGGGGGTCCAGCCATGGAGAAGAGTTTAGACACGAGGAGAAGATAAGGAACACACCCATTATCAAGAAATCACATTAGGATTCTCTTTTTAACCTGTTCCTTAAAACACTAGTGCTTAGGAAATCTATTGGAGGCAGAAGCAGTCAAGGGTAGCTTAGGGTTAGGGTTAGGGTTAGGGTGAGGGTTAGGGTATGGCTTAGGGTACGGGTTCGGGGAGGGGTTCGGGTAGGGCGTAGGGTATGGGTTAGGGTTAGGGTTAGGGTTAGTGTTAGGGTTAGGGCTCGGTTTAGGGTACGGGTTAGGATTAGGGTACGCGTTAGGGTTAGGGTAGGGGTTAGGGTTAGGGTACGCGTTAGGGTGGGGGTAGTTATTAAACCTATCACACTCTCTAGATACCCCTTAGCACATAAAGGAATATTATTGGGGGGTCCAGCCATGGAGAAGAGTTTAGACACGAGGAGAAGACAAGGAACACACCCATTATCAAGAAATCACATTAGGATTCTCTTTTTAACATGTTCCTTAAAACACTAGTGCTTAGGAAATCTATTGGAGGCAGAAGCCGTCAAGGGTAGCTTAGGGTTAGGGTTAGGGTTAGGGTGAGGGTTAGGGTACGGCTTAGGGTACGGGTTCGGGGAGGTGTTCGGGTAGGGCGTAGGGTATGGGTTAGGGTTAGGGTTAGGGCTAGTGTTAGGTTTAGGGCTCGGTTAGGGTACGGGTTAGGATTAGGGTACGCGTTAGGGTTAGTGTAGGCGTTAGGGTTAGTGTACGCGTTAGGGTGAGGGTAGTTATTAAACCTATCCCACTCTCTAGATACCCCTTAGCACGTAAAGGAATATTATTGGGGGTCCAGCCATGGAGAAGAGTTTAGACACTAGGAGAAGATAAGGAACACACCCATTATCACGAAATCATATTAGGATTCTCTTTTTAACCTGTTCCTTAAAACACTAGTGCTTAGGAAATCTATTGGAGGCAGAAGCAGTCAAGGGTAGCTTAGGGTTAGGGTTAGGGTTAGGGTGAGGGTTAGGGTATGGCTTAGGGTACGGGTTCGGGGAGGGGTTCGGGTAGGGCGTAGGGTATGGGTTAGGGTTAGGGTTAGGGTTAGTGTTAGGGTTTGGGCTCGGTTTAGGGTACGGTTTAGGATTAGGGTACGCGTTAGTGTTAGGGCAGGGGTTAGGGTTAGGGTACGCGTTAGGGTGGGGGTAGTTATTAAACCTATCACACTCTCTAGATACTGCTTAGCACGTAAAGGAATATTATTTGGGGGTCCAGCCATGGAGAAGAGTTTAGACACGAGGAGAAGATAAGGAACACACCCATTATCAAGAAATCACATTAGGATTCTCTTTTTAACCTGTTCCTTAAAACACTAGTGCTTAGGAAATCTATTGGAGGCAGAAGCAGTCAAGGGTAGCTTAGGGTTAGGGTTAGGGTTAGGGTGAGGGTTAGGGTACGGCTTAGGGTACGGGTTCGGGGAGGGGTTCGGGTAGGGCGTAGGGTATGGGTTAGGGTTAGGGTTAGGGCTAGTGTTAGGGTTAGGGCTCGGTTTAGGGTACGGGTTAGGATTAGGGTACGCGTTAGGGTTAGGGTAGGGGTTAGGGTTAGGGTACGCGTTAGGGTGAGGGTAGTCATTAAACCTATCCCACTCTCTAGATACACCTTAGCACGTAAAGGAATATTATTTGGGGGTCCAGCCATGGAGAAGAGTTTAGACACGAGGAGAAGATAAGGAACACACCCATTATCAAGAAATCACATTAGGATTCTCTTTTTAACCTGCTCCTTAAAACACTAGTGCTTAGGAAATCTATTGGAGGCAGAAGCAGTCAAGGGTAGCTTAGGGTTAGGGTTAGGGTTAGGGTGAGGGTTAGGGTATGGCTTAGGGTACGGGTTCGGGGAGGGGTTCGTGTAGGGCGTAGGGTATGGGTTAGGGTTAGGGTTAGGGCTCGGTTTAGGGTACGGGTTAGGATTAGGGTACGCGTTAGGGTTACGGTAGGGGTTAGGGTTAGGGTACGCGTTAGTGTGGGGGTAGTTATTAAACCTATCACACTCTCTAGATACCCCTTAGCACGTGAAGGACTATTATTTGGGGGTCCAGTCATGGAGAAGAGTTTAGACACGAGGAGAAGATAAGGAACACACCCATTATCAAGAAATCACAATGTGATTCTCTTTTTAAACTGTTCCTTAAAACACTAGTGCTTAGGAAATCTATTGGAGGCAGAAGCAGTCAAGGGTAGCTTAGGGTTAGGGTTAGGGTTAGGGTGAGGGTTAGGGTACGGCTTAGGGTACGGGTTCGGGGAGGGGTTCGGGTAGGGCGTAGGGTATGGGTTAGGGTTAGGGTTAGGGCTAGTGTTAGGGTTAGGGCTCGGTTTAGGGTACGGGTTAGGATTAGGGTACGCGTTAGGGTTAGGGTAGGGGTTAGGGTTAGGGTACGCGTTAGGGTGGGGGTAGTTATTAAACCTATCACACTCTCTAGATACCCCTTAGCACGTAAAGGAATATTATTTGGGGGTCCAGCCATGGAGAAGTGTTTAGACACTAGGAGAAGATAAGGAACACACCCATTATCACGAAATCACATTAGGATTCTCTTTTTAACCTGTTCCTTGAAACACTATTGCTTAGGAAATCTATAGGAGGCAGAAGCCGTCAAGGATAGCTTAGGGTTAGGGTTAGGGTTAGGGTGAGGGTTAGGGTACGGCTTAGGGTACGGGTTCGGGGAGGGGTTCGAGTATGGCGTAGGGTATGGGTTAGGGTTAGGTTTAGGGTTAGTGTTAGGGTTAGGGCTAGGTTTAGGGTACGGGTTAGGATTAGGGTACGCGTTAGTGTTAGGGTAGGTGTTAGGGTTAGGGTACGCGATAGGGTGAGGTTAGTTATTAAACCTATCCCACTCTCTAGATACCCCTTAGTACGTAAAGGAATATTATTTGGGGGTCCAGCCATGGAGAAGAGTTTAGACACTAGGAGAAGATAAGGAACACACCCATTATCACGAAATCTCATTAGGATTCTCTTTTTAACCTGTTCCTTAAAACACTAGTGCTTAGGAAATCTATTGGAGGCAGAAGCAGTCAAGGGTAGCTTAGGGTTAGGGTTAGGGTGAGGGTTAGGTTATGGCTTAGGGTACGGGTTCGGGGAGGGGTTCGGGTAGGGCGTAGGGTATGGGTTAGGGTTAGGGTTAGGGTTAGTGTTAGGGTTAGGGCTCGGTTTAGGGTATGGGTTAGGATTAGGGTACGCGTTAGGGTTAGGGTAGGGGTTAGGGTTAGGGTACACGTTAGGGTGGGGGTAGTTATTAAACCTATCACACTCTCTAGATACCCCTTAGCACGTAAAGGAATATTATTTGGGGGTCCAGCCATGGAGAAGAGTTTAGACACTAGGAGAAGATAAGGAACACACCCATTATCACGAAATCACATTAGGATTCTCTTTTTAACCTGTTCCTTAAAACACTATTGCTTAGGAAATCTATTGGAGGCAGAAGCCGTCAAGGGTAGCTTAGTGTTAGGGTTAGGGTTAGGGTGAGGGTTAGGGTACGGCTTAGGGTACGGGTTCGGGGAGGGGTTCGAGTAGGGCGTAGGGTATGGGTTAGGGTTAGGGTTAGGGTTAGTGTTAGGGTTAGGGCTCGGTTTAGGGTACGGGTTAGGATTAGGGTACGCGTTAGTGTTAGGGTAGGTTTTAGGGTTAGGGTACGCGATAGGGTGAGGTTAGTTATTAAACCTATCCCACTCTCTAGATACCCCTTAGCACGTACAGGAATATTATTGGGGGTCCAGACATGGAGAAGAGTTTAGACACTAGGAGAAGATAAGGAACACACCCATTATCACGAAATCACATTAGGATTCTCTTTTTAACCTGTTCCTTAAAACACTAGTGCTTAGGAAATCTATTGGAGGCAGAAGCAGTCAAGGGTAGCTTAGGGTTAGGGTTAGGGTTAGGGTGAGGGTTAGGGTATGGCTTAGGTTACGGGTTCGGGGAGGGGTTCGGGTAGGGCGTAGGATTTGGGTTAGGGTTAGGGTTAGGGTTAGTGTTAGGGTTAGGGCTCGGTTTAGGGTACGGGTTAGGATTATGGTACGCGTTAGGTTTAGGGTAGGGGTTATGGTTAGGGTACGCGTTAGGGTGGGGGTAGTTATTAAACCTATCACACACTCTAGATACCCCTTAGCACGAAAAAGGACTATTATTTGGGGGTCCAGCCATGGAGAAGAGTTTAGACACGAGGAGAAGATAAGGAACACACCCATTATCAAGAAATCACAATGTGATTCTCTTTTTAAACTGTTCCTTAAAACACTAGTGCTTAGGAAATCTATTGGAGGCAGAAGCAGTCAAGGGTAGCTTAGGGTTAGGGTTAGGGTTAGGGTGAGGGTTAGGGTACGGCTTAGGGTACGGGTTCGGGGAGGGGTTCGGGTAGGCCGTAGGGTATGGGTTAGGGTTAGGGTTAGGGTTAGTGTTAGGGTTAGGGCTCGGTTTAGGGTACGGGTTAGGATTAGGGTACGCGTTAGTGTTAGGGTAGTGGTTAGGGTTAGGGTACGCTTTAGGGTGAGGGTAGTTATTAAACCTATCCCACTCTCTAGATACCCCTTAGCACGTAAAGGAATATTATTTGGGGGTCCAGCCATGGAGAAGAATTTAGACACTAGGAGAAGATAAGGAACACACCCATTATCAAGAAATCACAATATGATTCTCTTTTTAAACTGTTCCTTAAAACACTAGTGCTTAGGAAATCTATTGGAGGCAGAAGCAGTCAAGGGTAGCTTAGGGTTAGGGTTAGGGTGAGGGTTAGGGTATGGCTTAGGGTACGGGTTCGGGGAGGGGTTCGTGTAGGGCGTAGGGTATGCGTTAGGGTTAGGGTTAGAGTTAGTGTTAGGGTTAGGGCTCGGTTTAGGGTACGGGTTAGGATTAGGGTACGCGCTAGGGTTAGGGTAGGGGTTATGGTTAGGGTACGCGTTAGGGTGAGGGTAGTTATTAAACCTATCACACTCTCTAGATACCCCTTATCACATAAAGGAATATTATTTGGGGGTCCAGCCATGGAGAAGAGTTTAGACACGAGGAGAAGACAAGGAACACACCCATTATCAAGAAATCACATTAGGATTCTCTTTTTAACATGTTCCTTAAAACAGTAGTGCTTAGGAAATCTATTGGAGGCAGAAGCCGTCAAGGGTAGCTTAGGGTTAGGGTTAGGGTTAGGGTGAGGGTTAGGGTACGGCTTAGGGTACGGGTTCGGGGAGGTGTTCGGGTAGGGCGTAGGGTATGGGTTAGGGTTAGGGTTAGGGCTAGTGTTAGGTTTAGGGCTCGGTTTAGGGTACGGGTTAGGATTAGGTTACGCGTTAGGGTTTGGGTAGGGGTTAGGGTTAGTGTACGCGTTAGGGTGAGGGTAGTTATTAAACCTATCCCACTCTCTAGATACCCCTTAGCACGTAAAGGAATATTATTGGGGGTCCAGCCATGGAGAAGAGTTTAGACACTAGGAGAAGATAAGGAACACACCCATTATCACGAAATCACATTAGGATTCTCTTTTTAACCTGTTCCTTAAAACACTAGTGCTTAGGAAATCTATTGGAGGCAGAAGCAGTCAAGGGTAGCTTAGGGTTAGGGTTAGGGTTAGGGTGAGGGTTAGGGTATGGCTTAGGGTACGGGTTCGGGGAGGGGTTCGGGTAGGGCGTAGGGTATGGGTTAGGGTTAGGGTTAGGGTTAGTGTTAGGGTTAGGGCTCGGTTTAGGGTACGGTTTAGGATTAGGGTACGCGTTAGGGTTAGGGCAGGGGTTAGGGTTAGGGTACGCGTTAGGGTGGGGGTAGTTATTAAACCTATCACACTCTCTAGATACCCCTTAGCACGTAAAGGAATATTATTTGGGGGTCCAGCCATGGAGAAGAGTTTAGACACTAGGAGAAGATAAGGAACACACCCATTATCACGAAATCCCATTAGGATTCTCTTTTTAACCTGTTCCTTAAAACACTAGTGCTTAGGAAATCTATTGGAGGCAGAAGCCGTCAAGGGTAGCTTAGGGTTAGTGTTAGGGTTAGGGTGAGGGTTAGGGTACGGCTTAGGGTACGGGTTCGGGGAGGGGTTCGGGTAGGGCGTAGGGTATGAGTTAGGGTTAGGGTTAGGGTTAGTGTTAGGGTTAGGGCTCGGTTTAGGGTACGGGTTAGGATTAGGGTACGCGTTAGTGTTAGGGTAGGTGTTAGGGTTAGGGTACGTGATAGGGTGAGGTTAGTTATTAAGCCTATCCCACTCTCTAGATACCCCTTAGTACGTAAAGGAATATTATTTTGGGGTCCAGCCATGGAGAAGAGTTTAGACACTAGGAGAACATAAGGAACACACCCATTATCAAGAAATCACATTAGGATTCTCTTTTTAACCTGTTCCTTAAAACACTAGTGCTTAGGAAATCTATTGGAGGCAGAAGCAGTCAAGGGTAGCTTAGGGTTAGGGTTAGGGTTAGGGTGAGGGTTAGGGTATGGCTTAGGGTACGGGTTCGGGGAGGGGTTCGGGTAGGGCGTAGGGTATGGGTTAGGTTAGGGTTAGGGCTAGTGTTAGGGTTAGGGCTCGGTTTAGGGTACGGGTTAGGATTAGGGTACGCGTTAGGGTTAGGGTAGGGGTTAGGGTTAGGGTACGCGTTAGGGTGGGGGTAGTTATTAAACCTATCACACTCTCTAGATACCCCTTAGCACATAAAGGACTATTATTTGGGGGTCCAGCCATGGAGAAGAGTTTAGACACGAGGAGAAGATAAGGAACACACCCATTATCAAGAAATCACAATGTGATTCTCTTTTTAAACTGTTCCTTAAAACACTAGTGCTTAGGAAATCTATTGGAGGCAGAAGCAGTCAAGGGTAGCTTAGGGTTAGGGTTAGGGTTAGCGTGAGGGTTAGGGTACGGCTTAGGGTACGGGTTCGGGGAGGGGTTCGGGTAGGGCGTAGGGTATGGGTTAGGTTAGGGTTAGGGCTAGTGTTAGGGTTAGGGCTCGGTTTAGGGTACGGGTTAGGATTAGGGTATGCGTTAGGGTTAGGGTAGGGGTTAGGGTTAGGATACGCGTTAGGGTGAGGGAAGTTATTAAACCTATCCCACTCTCTAGATACCCCTTAGCACGAAAAGGTATATTATTTGGGGGTCCAGCCATGGAGAAGATTTTAGACACGAGAAGATAAGGAACACACCCATTATCAAGAAATCACATTAGGATTCTCTTTTTAACCTGTTCCTTAAATCACTAGTGCTTAGGAAATCTATTGGAGGCAGAAGCAGTCAAGGGTAGCTTAGGGTTAGGGTTAGGGTTAGGGTGAGGGTTAGGGTACGGCTTAGGGTACGGGTTCGGGGAGGGGTTCGTGTAGGGCGTAGGGTATGGGTTAGGGTTAGGGTTAGGGTTAGTGTTAGGGTTAGGGCTCGGTTTAGGGTACGGGTTAGGATTAGGGTACGCGTTAGGGTTAGGGTAGGGGTTAGAGTTAGGGTACGCGTTAGGGTGGGGTTAGTTATTAAACCTATCACACTCTCTAGATACCCCTTAGCACGTAAAGGAATATTATTTGGGGGTCCAGCCATGGAGAAGAGTTTAGACACTAGGAGAAGATAAGGAACACACCCATTATCACGAAATCCCATTAGGATTCTCTTTTTAACCTGTTCCTTAAAACACTAGTGCTTAGGAAATCTATTGGAGGCAGAAGCCGTCAAGGGTAGCTTAGGGTTAGGGTTAGGGTTAGGGTGAGGTTTAGGGTACGGCTTAGGGTACGGGTTCGGGGAGGGGTTCGGGTAGGGCGTAGGGTAATGGTTAGGGTTAGGGTTAGGGTTAGTGTTAGGGTTAGGGCTCGGTTTAGGGTACGGGTTAGGATTAGGGTACGCGTTAGTGTTAGGGTAGGTGTTAGGGTTAGGGTACGTGATAGGGTGAGGTTAGTTATTAAGCCTATCCCACTATCTAGATACCCCTTAGTACGTAAAGGAATATTATTTGGGGGTCCAGCCATGGAGAAGAGTTTAGACACTAGGAGAAGATAAGGAACACACCCATTATCAAGAAATCACATTAGGATTCTCTTTTTAACCTGTTCCTTAAAACACTAGTGCTTAGGAAATCTATTGGAGGCAGAAGCAGTCAAGGGTAGCTTAGGGTTAGGGTTAGGGTTAGGGTGAGGGTTAGGGTATGGCTTAGGGTACGGGTTCGGGGAGGGGTTCGGGTAGGGCGTAGGGTATGGGTTAGGGTTAGGGTTAGGGTTAGTGTTAGGGTTAGGGCTCGGTTTAGGGTACGGGTTAGGATTAGGGTACGCGTTAGGGTTAGGGTAGGGGTTAGGGTTAGGGTACGCGTTAGGGTGGGGGTAGTTATTAAACCTATCACACTCTCTAGATACCCCTTAGCACATAAAGGACTATTATTTGGGGGTCCAGCCATGGAGAAGAGTTTAGACACGAGGAGAAGATAAGGAACACACCCATTATCAAGAAATCACATTAGGATTCTCTTTTTAACCTGTTCCTTAAATCACTAGTGCTTAGGAAATCTATTGGAGGCAGAAGCAGTCAAGGGTAGCTTAGGGTTAGGGTTAGGGTTAGGGTGAGGGTTAGGGTATGGCTTAGGGTACGGGTTCGGGGAGGGGTTCGGGTAGGGCGTAGGCTATGGGTTAGGGTTAGGGTTAGGGTTAGTGTTAGGGTTAGGGCTCGGTTTAGGGTGCGGGTTAGGATTAGTGTATGCATTAGGGTTAGGGTAGGGGTTAGGGTTAGGGTACGCGTTAGGGTGAGGGTAGTTATTAAACCTATCCCACTCTCTAGATACCCCTTAGCACGTAAAGGAATATTATTTGGGGGTCCAGCCATGGAGAAGAGTTTAGACACAAGGAGAAGATAAGGAACACACCCATTATCAAGAAATCACATTAGGATTCTCTTTTTAACATGTTCCTTAAAACACTAGTGCTTAGGAAATCTATTGGAGGCAGAAGCCGTCAAGGGTAGCTTAGGGTTAGGTTTAGGGTTAGGGTGAGGGTTAGGGTATGGCTTAGGGTACGGGTTCGGGGAGGGGTTCGTGTAGGGCGTAGGGTATGGGTTAGGGTTAGGGTTAGGGTTAGTGTTAGGGTTAGGGCTCGGTTTAGGGTACGGGTTAGGATTAGGGTACGCGTTAGGGTTAGGGTAGGGGTTAGGGTTCGGGTACGCGTTAGGGTGGGGGTAGTTATTAAACCTATCACACTCTCTAGATACCCCTTAGCACGTGAAGGAATATTATTTGGGGGTCCAGACATGGAGAAGAGTTTAGACACGAGGAGAAGATAAGGAACACACCCATTATCACGAAATCACATTAGGATTCTCTTTTTAACCTGTTCCTTAAAACACTAGTGCTTAGGAAATCTATTGGAGGCAGAAGCAGTCAAGGGTAGCTTAGGGTTAGGGTTAGGGTTAGGGTGAGGGTTAGGGTACGGCTTAGGGTATGGGTTCGGGGAGGGGTTCGGGTAGGGCGTAGGGTATGGGTTAGGGTTAGGGTTAGGGCCAGTGTTAGGGTTAGGGCTCGGTTTAGGGTACGGGTTAGGATTAGGGTACGCGTTAGGGTTCGGGTAGGGGTTAGGGTTATGGTACGCGTTAGGGTGAGGGTAGTTATTAAACCTATCCCACTCTCTCGATACCCCTTAGCACGTAAAGGAATATTATTTGGGGGTCCAGCCATGGAGAAGAGTTTAGACACGAGGAGAAGACAAGGAACACACCCATTATCAAGAAATCACATTAGGATTCTATTTTTAACATGTTCCTTAAAACACTAGTGCTTAGGAAATCTATTGGAGGCAGAAGCCGTCAAGGGTAGCTTAGGGTTAGGGTTAGGGTTAGGGTGAGGGTTAGGGTACGGCTTAGGGTACGGGTTCGGGGAGGTGTTCGGGTAGGGCGTAGGGTATGGGTTAGGGTTAGGGTTAGGGCTAGTGTTAGGGTTAGGGCTCGGTTTAGGGTATGGGTTAGGATTAGGGTATGCGTTAGGGTTAGGGTAGGGGTTAGGGTTAGTGTACGCGTTAGGGTGAGGGTAGTTATTAAACCTATCCCACTCTCTAGATACCCCTTAGCACGTACAGGAATATTATTGGGGGTCCAGCCATGGAGAAGAGTTTAGACACTAGGAGAAGATAAGGAACACACCCATTATCACGAAATCACATTAGGATTCTCTTTTTAACCTGTTCCTTAAAACACTAGTGCTTAGGAAATCTATTGGAGGCAGAAGCAGTCAAGGGTAGCTTAGGGTTAGGGTTAGGGTTAGGGTGAGGGTTAGGGTACGGCTTAGGGTACGGGTTCGGGGAGGGGTTCGGGTAGGGCGTAGGGTATGGGTTAGGGTTAGGGTTAGGGTTAGTGTTAGGGTTAGGGCTCGGTTTAGGGTACGGGTTAGGATTAGGGTACACGTTAGGGTTAGGGCAGGGGTTAGGGTTAGGGTACGCGTTAGGGTGGGGGTAGTTATTAAACCTATCACACTCTCTAGATACCCCTTAGCACGTAAAGGAATATTATTTGGGGGTCCAGCCATGGAGAAGAGTTTAGACACGAGGAGAAGATAAGGAACACACCCATTATCAAGAAATCACATTAGGATTCTCTTTTTAACCTGTTCCTTAAAACACTAGTGCTTAGGAAATCTATTGGAGGCAGAAGCAGTCAAGGGTAGCTTAGGGTTAGGGTTAGGGTTAGGGTGAGGGTTAGGGTACGGCTTAGGGTACGGGTTCGGGGAGGGGTTCGGGTAGGGCGTAGGGTATGGGTTAGGGTTAGGTTTAGTGTTAGGGTTAGGGCTCGGTTTAGGGTACGGGTTAGGATTAGGGTACTCGTTAGGGTTAGGGTAGCGGTTAGGGTTAGGGTACGCGTTAGGGTGAGGGTAGTTATTAAACCTATCACACTCTCTAGATACCCCTTAGCACGGAAAGGAATATTATTTGGGGGTCCAGCCATGGAGAAGAGTTTAGACACTAGGAGAAGATAAGGAACACACCCATTATCACGAAATCACATTAGGATTCTCTTTTTAACCTGTTCCTTAAAACACTAGTGCTTAGGAAATCTATTGGAGGCAGAAGCATTCAAGGGTAGCTTAGGGTTAGGGTTAGGGTTAGGGTGAGGGTTAGGGTACGGCTTAGGGTACGGGTTCGGGGAGGGGTTCGGGTAGGGCGTAGGGTATGGGTTAGGGTTAGGGTTAGGGCTAGTGTTAGGGTTAGGGCTCGGTTTAGGGTACGGGTTAGGATTAGGGTACGCGTTAGGGTTAGGGTAGGAGTTAGGGTTAGGGTACGCGTTAGGGTGAGGGTAGTTATTAAACCTATCCCACTCTCTAGATACCCCTTAGCACGTAAAGGAATATTATTTGGGGGTCCAGCCATGGAGAAGAGTTTAGACCCGAGGAGAAGATAAGGAACACACCCATTATCAAGAAATCACATTAGGATTCTCTTTTTAACCTGTTCCTTAAAACACTAGTGCTTAGGAAATCTATTGGAGGCAGAAGCCGTCAAGGGTAGCTTAGGGTTAGTGTTAGGGTTAGGGTGAGGGTTAGGGTACG
Source organism: Balaenoptera acutorostrata (assembly GCF_949987535.1). Lineage (NCBI taxonomy): Eukaryota > Metazoa > Chordata > Mammalia > Artiodactyla > Balaenopteridae > Balaenoptera > Balaenoptera acutorostrata. The sequence goes on from NW_026646595.1 coordinate 18,465, forward strand.
GCTTAGGGTACGGGTTCGGGGAGGGGTTCGGGTAGGGCGTAGGGTATGGGTTAGGGTTAGGGTTAGGGTTAGTGTTAGGGTTAGGGCTCGGTTTAGGGTACGGGTTAGGATTAGGGTACGCGTTAGTGTTAGGGTAGGTGTTAGGGTTAGGGTACGTGATAGGGTGAGGTTAGTTATTAAGCCTATCCCACTCTCTAGATACCCCTTAGTACGTAAAGGAATATTATTTTGGGGTCCAGCCATGGAGAAGAGTTTAGACACTAGGAGAACATAAGGAACACACCCATTATCAAGAAATCACATTAGGATTCTCTTTTTAACCTGTTCCTTAAAACACTAGTGCTTAGGAAATCTATTGGAGGCAGAAGCAGTCAAGGGTAGCTTAGGGTTAGGGTTAGGGTTAGGGTGAGGGTTAGGGTATGGCTTAGGGTACGGGTTCGGGGAGGGGTTCGGGTAGGGCGTAGGGTATGGGTTAGGTTAGGGTTAGGGCTAGTGTTAGGGTTAGGGCTCGGTTTAGGGTACGGGTTAGGATTAGGGTACGCGTTAGGGTTAGGGTAGGGGTTAGGGTTAGGGTACGCGTTAGGGTGGGGGTAGTTATTAAACCTATCACACTCTCTAGATACCCCTTAGCACATAAAGGACTATTATTTGGGGGTCCAGCCATGGAGAAGAGTTTAGACACGAGGAGAAGATAAGGAACACACCCATTATCAAGAAATCACAATGTGATTCTCTTTTTAAACTGTTCCTTAAAACACTAGTGCTTAGGAAATCTATTGGAGGCAGAAGCAGTCAAGGGTAGCTTAGGGTTAGGGTTAGGGTTAGCGTGAGGGTTAGGGTACGGCTTAGGGTACGGGTTCGGGGAGGGGTTCGGGTAGGGCGTAGGGTATGGGTTAGGTTAGGGTTAGGGCTAGTGTTAGGGTTAGGGCTCGGTTTAGGGTACGGGTTAGGATTAGGGTATGCGTTAGGGTTAGGGTAGGGGTTAGGGTTAGGATACGCGTTAGGGTGAGGGAAGTTATTAAACCTATCCCACTCTCTAGATACCCCTTAGCACGAAAAGGTATATTATTTGGGGGTCCAGCCATGGAGAAGATTTTAGACACGAGAAGATAAGGAACACACCCATTATCAAGAAATCACATTAGGATTCTCTTTTTAACCTGTTCCTTAAATCACTAGTGCTTAGGAAATCTATTGGAGGCAGAAGCAGTCAAGGGTAGCTTAGGGTTAGGGTTAGGGTTAGGGTGAGGGTTAGGGTACGGCTTAGGGTACGGGTTCGGGGAGGGGTTCGGGTAGGGCGTAGGGTATGGGTTAGGGTTAGGGTTAGGGTTAGTGTTAGGGTTAGGGCTCGGTTTAGGGTACGGGTTAGGATTAGGGTACGCGTTAGGGTTAGGGTAGGGGTTAGAGTTAGGGTACGCGTTAGGGTGGGGTTAGTTATTAAACCTATCACACTCTCTAGATACCCCTTAGCACGTAAAGGAATATTATTTGGGGGTCCAGCCATGGAGAAGAGTTTAGACACTAGGAGAAGATAAGGAACACACCCATTATCACGAAATCCCATTAGGATTCTCTTTTTAACCTGTTCCTTAAAACACTAGTGCTTAGGAAATCTATTGGAGGCAGAAGCCGTCAAGGGTAGCTTAGGGTTAGGGTTAGGGTTAGGGTGAGGTTTAGGGTACGGCTTAGGGTACGGGTTCGGGGAGGGGTTCGGGTAGGGCGTAGGGTAATGGTTAGGGTTAGGGTTAGGGTTAGTGTTAGGGTTAGGGCTCGGTTTAGGGTACGGGTTAGGATTAGGGTACGCGTTAGTGTTAGGGTAGGTGTTAGGGTTAGGGTACGTGATAGGGTGAGGTTAGTTATTAAGCCTATCCCACTATCTAGATACCCCTTAGTACGTAAAGGAATATTATTTGGGGGTCCAGCCATGGAGAAGAGTTTAGACACTAGGAGAAGATAAGGAACACACCCATTATCAAGAAATCACATTAGGATTCTCTTTTTAACCTGTTCCTTAAAACACTAGTGCTTAGGAAATCTATTGGAGGCAGAAGCAGTCAAGGGTAGCTTAGGGTTAGGGTTAGGGTTAGGGTGAGGGTTAGGGTATGGCTTAGGGTACGGGTTCGGGGAGGGGTTCGGGTAGGGCGTAGGGTATGGGTTAGGGTTAGGGTTAGGGTTAGTGTTAGGGTTAGGGCTCGGTTTAGGGTACGGGTTAGGATTAGGGTACGCGTTAGGGTTAGGGTAGGGGTTAGGGTTAGGGTACGCGTTAGGGTGGGGGTAGTTATTAAACCTATCACACTCTCTAGATACCCCTTAGCACATAAAGGACTATTATTTGGGGGTCCAGCCATGGAGAAGAGTTTAGACACGAGGAGAAGATAAGGAACACACCCATTATCAAGAAATCACATTAGGATTCTCTTTTTAACCTGTTCCTTAAATCACTAGTGCTTAGGAAATCTATTGGAGGCAGAAGCAGTCAAGGGTAGCTTAGGGTTAGGGTTAGGGTTAGGGTGAGGGTTAGGGTATGGCTTAGGGTACGGGTTCGGGGAGGGGTTCGGGTAGGGCGTAGGCTATGGGTTAGGGTTAGGGTTAGGGTTAGTGTTAGGGTTAGGGCTCGGTTTAGGGTGCGGGTTAGGATTAGTGTATGCATTAGGGTTAGGGTAGGGGTTAGGGTTAGGGTACGCGTTAGGGTGAGGGTAGTTATTAAACCTATCCCACTCTCTAGATACCCCTTAGCACGTAAAGGAATATTATTTGGGGGTCCAGCCATGGAGAAGAGTTTAGACACAAGGAGAAGATAAGGAACACACCCATTATCAAGAAATCACATTAGGATTCTCTTTTTAACATGTTCCTTAAAACACTAGTGCTTAGGAAATCTATTGGAGGCAGAAGCCGTCAAGGGTAGCTTAGGGTTAGGTTTAGGGTTAGGGTGAGGGTTAGGGTATGGCTTAGGGTACGGGTTCGGGGAGGGGTTCGTGTAGGGCGTAGGGTATGGGTTAGGGTTAGGGTTAGGGTTAGTGTTAGGGTTAGGGCTCGGTTTAGGGTACGGGTTAGGATTAGGGTACGCGTTAGGGTTAGGGTAGGGGTTAGGGTTCGGGTACGCGTTAGGGTGGGGGTAGTTATTAAACCTATCACACTCTCTAGATACCCCTTAGCACGTGAAGGAATATTATTTGGGGGTCCAGACATGGAGAAGAGTTTAGACACGAGGAGAAGATAAGGAACACACCCATTATCACGAAATCACATTAGGATTCTCTTTTTAACCTGTTCCTTAAAACACTAGTGCTTAGGAAATCTATTGGAGGCAGAAGCAGTCAAGGGTAGCTTAGGGTTAGGGTTAGGGTTAGGGTGAGGGTTAGGGTACGGCTTAGGGTATGGGTTCGGGGAGGGGTTCGGGTAGGGCGTAGGGTATGGGTTAGGGTTAGGGTTAGGGCCAGTGTTAGGGTTAGGGCTCGGTTTAGGGTACGGGTTAGGATTAGGGTACGCGTTAGGGTTCGGGTAGGGGTTAGGGTTATGGTACGCGTTAGGGTGAGGGTAGTTATTAAACCTATCCCACTCTCTCGATACCCCTTAGCACGTAAAGGAATATTATTTGGGGGTCCAGCCATGGAGAAGAGTTTAGACACGAGGAGAAGACAAGGAACACACCCATTATCAAGAAATCACATTAGGATTCTATTTTTAACATGTTCCTTAAAACACTAGTGCTTAGGAAATCTATTGGAGGCAGAAGCCGTCAAGGGTAGCTTAGGGTTAGGGTTAGGGTTAGGGTGAGGGTTAGGGTACGGCTTAGGGTACGGGTTCGGGGAGGTGTTCGGGTAGGGCGTAGGGTATGGGTTAGGGTTAGGGTTAGGGCTAGTGTTAGGGTTAGGGCTCGGTTTAGGGTATGGGTTAGGATTAGGGTATGCGTTAGGGTTAGGGTAGGGGTTAGGGTTAGTGTACGCGTTAGGGTGAGGGTAGTTATTAAACCTATCCCACTCTCTAGATACCCCTTAGCACGTACAGGAATATTATTGGGGGTCCAGCCATGGAGAAGAGTTTAGACACTAGGAGAAGATAAGGAACACACCCATTATCACGAAATCACATTAGGATTCTCTTTTTAACCTGTTCCTTAAAACACTAGTGCTTAGGAAATCTATTGGAGGCAGAAGCAGTCAAGGGTAGCTTAGGGTTAGGGTTAGGGTTAGGGTGAGGGTTAGGGTACGGCTTAGGGTACGGGTTCGGGGAGGGGTTCGGGTAGGGCGTAGGGTATGGGTTAGGGTTAGGGTTAGGGTTAGTGTTAGGGTTAGGGCTCGGTTTAGGGTACGGGTTAGGATTAGGGTACACGTTAGGGTTAGGGCAGGGGTTAGGGTTAGGGTACGCGTTAGGGTGGGGGTAGTTATTAAACCTATCACACTCTCTAGATACCCCTTAGCACGTAAAGGAATATTATTTGGGGGTCCAGCCATGGAGAAGAGTTTAGACACGAGGAGAAGATAAGGAACACACCCATTATCAAGAAATCACATTAGGATTCTCTTTTTAACCTGTTCCTTAAAACACTAGTGCTTAGGAAATCTATTGGAGGCAGAAGCAGTCAAGTGTAGCTTAGGGTTAGGGTTAGGGTTAGGGTGAGGGTTAGGGTACGGCTTAGGGTACGGGTTCGGGGAGGGGTTCGGGTAGGGCGTAGGGTATGGGTTAGGGTTAGGTTTAGTGTTAGGGTTAGGGCTCGGTTTAGGGTACGGGTTAGGATTAGGGTACTCGTTAGGGTTAGGGTAGCGGTTAGGGTTAGGGTACGCGTTAGGGTGAGGGTAGTTATTAAACCTATCACACTCTCTAGATACCCCTTAGCACGGAAAGGAATATTATTTGGGGGTCCAGCCATGGAGAAGAGTTTAGACACTAGGAGAAGATAAGGAACACACCCATTATCACGAAATCACATTAGGATTCTCTTTTTAACCTGTTCCTTAAAACACTAGTGCTTAGGAAATCTATTGGAGGCAGAAGCATTCAAGGGTAGCTTAGGGTTAGGGTTAGGGTTAGGGTGAGGGTTAGGGTACGGCTTAGGGTACGGGTTCGGGGAGGGGTTCGGGTAGGGCGTAGGGTATGGGTTAGGGTTAGGGTTAGGGCTAGTGTTAGGGTTAGGGCTCGGTTTAGGGTACGGGTTAGGATTAGGGTACGCGTTAGGGTTAGGGTAGGAGTTAGGGTTAGGGTACGCGTTAGGGTGAGGGTAGTTATTAAACCTATCCCACTCTCTAGATACCCCTTAGCACGTAAAGGAATATTATTTGGGGGTCCAGCCATGGAGAAGAGTTTAGACCCGAGGAGAAGATAAGGAACACACCCATTATCAAGAAATCACATTAGGATTCTCTTTTTAACCTGTTCCTTAAAACACTAGTGCTTAGGAAATCTATTGGAGGCAGAAGCCGTCAAGGGTAGCTTAGGGTTAGGGTTAGGGTTAGGGTGAGGGTTAGGGTACGGTTTAGGGTACGGGTTCAGGGAGGGGTTCGGGTAGGGCGTAGCGTATGGGTTAGGGTTAGGGTTAGAGTTAGTGTTAGGGTTAGGGCTCGGTTTAGGTTACGGGTTAGGATTAGGGTACGCGCTAGGGTTAGGGTAGGGGTTAGGGTTAGGGTACGCGTTAGGGTGAGGGTAGTTATTAAACCTATCACACTCTCTAGATACCCCTTAGCACATAAAGGAATATTATTTGGGGGTCCAGCCATGGAGCAGAGTTTAGACACGAGGAGAAGATAAGGAACACACCCATTATCACGAAATCACATTAGGATTCTCTTTTTAACCTGTTCCTTAAAACACTAGTGCTTAGGAAATCTATTGGAGGCAGAAGCCGTCAAGGGTAGCTTAGGGTTAGGGTTAGGGTTAGGGTGAGGGTTAGGGTACGGCTTAGGGTACGGGTTCGGGGAGGGGTTCGGGTAGGGCGTAGGGTATGGGTTAGAGTTAGGGTTAGGGTTAGTGTTAGGGTTAGGGCTCGGTTTAGGTTACGGGTTAGGATTAGGGTACGCGTTAGTGTTAGGGTAGGGGTTAGGGTTAGGGTACGCTTTAGGGTGAGGGTAGTTATTAAACCTATCCCACTCTCTAGATACCCCTTAGCACGTAAAGGAATATTATTTGGGGGTCCAGTCATGGAGAAGGGTTTAGACACTAGGAGAAGATAAGGAACACACCCATTATCAAGAAATCACTTTAGGATTCTCTTTTTAACCTGTTCCTTAAAACACTAGTGCTTAGGAAATCTATTGGAGGCTGAAGCAGTCAAGGGTAGCTTAGGGTTAGGGTTAGGGTTAGGGTGAGGGTTAGGGTATGGCTTAGGGTACGGGTTCGGGGAGGGGTTCGTGTAGGGCGTAGGGTATGGGTTAGGGTTAGGGTTAGGGTTAGTGTTAGGGTTAGGGCTCGGTTTAGGGTACGGGTTAGGATTAGGGTACGCGTTAGGGTTAGGGTAGGGGTTAGGGTTAGGGTACGCGTTAGGGTGGGGGTAGTTATTAAACCTATCACACTCTCTAGATACCCCTTAGCACGTAAAGGAATATTATTTGGGGGTCCAGACATGGAGAAGAGTTTAGACACGAGGAGAAGATAAGGAACACACCCATTATCACGAAATCACATTAGGATTCTCTTTTTAACCTGTTCCTTAAAACACTACGGCTTAGGAAATCTATTGGAGGCAGAAGCAGTCAAGGGTAGCTTAGGGTTAGGGTTAGGGTTAGGGTGAGGGTTAGGGTACGGCTTAGGGTACGGGTTCGGGGAGGGGTTCGGGTAGGGCGTAGGGTATGGGTTAGGGTTAGGGTTAGGGTTAGTGTTAGGGTTAGGGCTCGGTTTAGGGTACGGGTTAGGATTAGGGTACACGTTAGGGTTAGGGCAGGGGTTAGGGTTAGGGTACGCGTTAGGGTGGGGGTAGTTATTAAACCTATCACACTCTCTAGATACCCCTTAGCACGTAAAGGAATATTATTTGGGGGTCCAGCCATGGAGAAGAGTTTAGACACGAGGAGAAGATAAGGAACACACCCATTATCACGAAATCACATTAGGATTCTCTTTTTAACCTGTTCCTTAAAACACTAGTGCTTAGGAAATCTATTGGAGGCAGAAGCATTCAAGGGTAGCTTAGGGTTAGGGTTAGGGTTAGGGTGAGGGTTAGGGTACGGCTTAGGGTACGGGTTCGGGGAGGGGTTCGGGTAGGGCGTAGGGTATGGGTTAGGGTTAGGGTTAGGGCTAGTGTTAGGGTTAGGGCTCGGTTTAGGGTACGGGTTAGGATTAGGGTACGCGTTAGGGTTAGGGTAGGGGTTAGGGTTAGGGTACGCGTTAGGGTGAGGGTAGTTATTAAACCTATCCCACTCTCTAGATACCCCTTAGCACGTAAAGGAATATTATTTGGGGGTCCAGCCATGGAGAAGAGTTTAGACCCGAGGAGAAGATAAGGAACACACCCATTATCAAGAAATCACATTAGGATTCTCTTTTTAACCTGTTCCTTAAAACACTAGTGCTTAGGAAATCTATTGGAGGCATAAGCCGTCAAGGGTAGCTTAGGGTTAGGGTTAGGGTTAGGGTGAGGGTTAGGGTACGGTTTAGGGTACGGGTTCAGGGAGGGGTTCGGGTAGGGCGTAGCGTATGGGTTAGGGTTAGGGTTAGAGTTAGTGTTAGGGTTAGGGCTCGGTTTAGGTTACGGGTTAGGATTAGGGTACGCGCTAGGGTTAGGGTAGGGGTTAGGGTTAGGGTACGCGTTAGGGTGAGGGTAGTTATTAAACCTATCACACTCTCTAGATACCCCTTAGCACATAAAGGAATATTATTTGGGGGTCCAGCCATGGAGCAGAGTTTAGACACGAGGAGAAGATAAGGAACACACCCATTATCACGAAATCACATTAGGATTCTCTTTTTAACCTGTTCCTTAAAACACTAGTGCTTAGGAAATCTATTGGAGGCAGAAGCCGTCAAGGGTAGCTTAGGGATAGGGTTAGGGTTAGGGTGAGGGTTAGGGTACGGCTTAGGGTACGGGTTCGGGGAGGGGTTCGGGTAGGGCGTAGGGTATGGGTTAGAGTTAGGGTTAGGGTTAGTGTTAGGGTTAGGGCTCGGTTTAGGTTACGGGTTAGGATTAGGGTACGCGTTAGTGTTAGGGTAGGGGTTAGGGTTAGGGTACGCTTTAGGGTGAGGGTAGTTATTAAACCTATCCCACTCTCTAGATACCCCTTAGCACGTAAAGGAATATTATTTGGGGGTCCAGTCATGGAGAAGGGTTTAGACACTAGGAGAAGATAAGGAACACACCCATTATCAAGAAATCACATTAGGATTCTCTTTTTAACCTGTTCCTTAAAACACTAGTGCTTAGGAAATCTATTGGAGGCTGAAGCAGTCAAGGGTAGCTTAGGGTTAGGGTTAGGGTTAGGGTGAGGGTTAGGGTATGGCTTAGGGTACGGGTTCGGGGAGGGGTTCGGGTAGGGCGTAGGCTATGGGTTAGGGTTAGGGTTAGGGTTAGTGTTAGGGTTAGGGCTCGGTTTAGTGTACGGGTTAGGATTAGTGTATGCATTAGGGTTAGGGTAGGGGTTAGGGTTAGGGTACGCGTTAGGGTGAGGGTAGTTATTAAACCTATCCCACTCTCTAGATACCCCTTAGCACGTAAAGGAATATTATTTGGGGGTCCAGCCATGGAGAAGAGTTTAGACACAAGGAGAAGATAAGGAACACACCCATTATCAAGAAATCACATTAGGATTCTCTTTTTAACATGTTCCTTAAAACACTAGTGCTTAGGAAATCTATTGGAGGCAGAAGCCGTCAAGGGTAGCTTAGGGTTAGGTTTAGGGTTAGGGTGAGGGTTAGGGTATGGCTTAGGGTACGGGTTCGGGGAGGGGTTCGTGTAGGGCGTAGGGTATGGGTTAGGGTTAGGGTTAGGGTTAGTGTTAGGGTTAGGGCTCGGTTTAGGGTACGGGTTAGGATTAGGGTACGCGTTAGGGTTAGGGTAGGGGTTAGGGTTAGGGTACGCGTTAGGGTGGGGGTAGTTATTAAACCTATCACACTCTCTAGATACCCCTTAGCACGTAAAGGAATATTATTTGGGGGTCCAGACATGGAGAAGAGTTTAGACACGAGTAGAAGATAAGGAACACACCCATTATCACGAAATCACATTAGGATTCTCTTTTTAACCTGTTCCTTAAAACACTAGGGCTTAGGAAATCTATTGGAGGCAGAAGCAGTCAAGGGTAGCTTAGGGTTAGGGTTAGGGTTAGGGTGAGGGTTAGGGTACGGCTTAGGGTATGGGTTCGGGGAGGGGTTCGGGTAGGGCGTAGGGTATGGGTTAGGGTTAGGGTTAGGGCTAGTGTTAGGTTTAGGGCTCGGTTTAGGGTACGGGTTAGGATTAGGGTACGCGTTAGGATTCGGGTAGGGGTTAGGGTTAGGGTACGCGTTAGGGTGAGGGTAGTTATTAAACCTATCCCACTCTCTCGATACCCCTTAGCACGTAAAGGAATATTATTTGGGGGTCCAGCCATGGAGAAGAGTTTAGACACGAGGAGAAGACAAGGAACACACCCATTATCAAGAAATCACATTAGGATTCTATTTTTAACATGTTCCTTAAAACACTAGTGCTTAGGAAATCTATTGGAGGCAGAAGCCGTCAAGGGTAGCTTAGGGTTAGGGTTAGGGTTAGGGTGAGGGTTAGGGTACGGCTTAGGGTACGGGTTCGGGGAGGTGTTCGGGTAGGGCGTAGGGTATGGGTTAGGGTTAGGGTTAGGGCTAGTGTTAGGGTTAGGGCTCGGTTTAGGGTATGGGTTAGGATTAGGGTATGCGTTAGGGTTAGGGTAGGGGTTAGGGTTAGTGTACGCGTTAGGGTGAGGGTAGTTATTAAACCTATCCCACTCTCTAGATACCCCTTAGCACGTACAGGAATATTATTGGGGGTCCAGCCATGGAGAAGAGTTTAGACACTAGGAGAAGATAAGGAACACACCCATTATCACGAAATCACATTAGGATTCTCTTTTTAACCTGTTCCTTAAAACACTAGTGCTTAGGAAATCTATTGGAGGCAGAAGCAGTCAAGGGTAGCTTAGGGTTAGGGTTAGGGTTAGGGTGAGGGTTAGGGTACGGCTTAGGGTACGGGTTCGGGGAGGGGTTCGGGTAGGGCGTAGGGTATGGGTTAGGGTTAGGGTTAGGGTTAGTGTTAGGGTTAGGGCTCGGTTTAGGGTACGGGTTAGGATTAGGGTACACGTTAGGGTTAGGGCAGGGGTTAGGGTTAGGGTACGCGTTAGGGTGGGGGTAGTTATTAAACCTATCACACTCTCTAGATACCCCTTGGCACGTAAAGGAATATTATTTGGGGGTCCAGCCATGGAGAAGAGTTTAGACACGAGGAGAAGATAAGGAACACACCCATTATCAAGAAATCACATTAGGATTCTCTTTTTAACCTGTTCCTTAAAACACTAGTGCTTAGGAAATCTATTGGAGGCAGAAGCAGTCAAGGGTAGCTTAGGGTTAGGGTTAGGGTTAGGGTGAGGGTTAGGGTACGGCTTAGGGTACGGGTTCGGGGAGGGGTTCGGGTAGGGCGTAGGGTATGGGTTAGGGTTAGGGTTAGTGTTAGGGTTAGGTCTCGGTTTAGGGTACGGGTTAGGATTAGGGTACTCGTTAGGGTTAGGGTAGCGGTTAGGGTTAGGGTACGCGTTAGGGTGAGGGTAGTTATTAAACCTATCACACTCTCTAGATACCCCTTAGCACGGAAAGGAATATTATTTGGGGGTCCAGCCATGGAGAAGAGTTTAGACACTAGGAGAAGATAAGGAACACACCCATTATCACGAAATCACATTAGGATTCTCTTTTTAACCTGTTCCTTAAAACACTAGTGCTTAGGAAATCTATTGGAGGCAGAAGCATTCAAGGGTAGCTTAGGGTTAGGGTTAGGGTTAGGGTGAGGGTTAGGGTACTTCTTAGGGTACGGGTTCGGGGAGGCGTTCGGGTAGGGCGTAGGGTATGGGTTAGGGTTAGGGTTGGGGCTAGTGTTAGGGTTAGGGCTCGGTTTAGGGTACAGGTTAGGATTAGGGTACGCGTTAGGGTTAGGGTAGGGGTTAGGGTTAGTGTACGCGTTAGGGTGAGGGTAGTTATTAAACCTATCCCACTCTCTAGATACCCCTTAGCACGTACAGGAATATTATTGGGGGTCCAGCCATGGAGAAGAGTTTAGACACGAGGAGAAGATAAGGAACACACCCATTATCACGAAATCACATTAGGATTCTCTTTTTAACCTGTTCCTTAAAACACTAGGGCTTAGGAAATCTATTGGAGGCAGAAGCAGTCAAGGGTAGCTTAGGGTTAGGGTTAGGGTTAGGGTGAGGGTTAGGGTACGGCTTAGGGTACGGGTTCGGGGAGGGGTTCGGGTAGGGCGTAGGGTATGGGTTAGGGTTAGGGTTAGGGTTAGTGTTAGGGTTAGGGCTCGGTTTAGGGTACGGGTTAGGATTAGGGTACACGTTAGGGTTAGGGCAGGGGTTAGGGTTAGGGTACGCGTTAGGGTGGGGGTAGTTATTAAACCTATCACACTCTCTAGATACCCCTTAGCACGTAAAGGAATATTATTTGGGGGTCCAGCCATGGAGAAGAGTTTAGACACGAGGAGAAGATAAGGAACACACCCATTATCACGAAATCACATTAGGATTCTCTTTTTAACCTGTTCCTTAAAACACTAGTGCTTAGGAAATCTATTGGAGGCAGAAGCATTCAAGGGTAGCTTAGGGTTAGGGTTAGGGTTAGGGTGAGGGTTAGGGTACGGCTTAGGGTACGGGTTCGGGGAGGGGTTCGGGTAGGGCGTAGGGTATGGGTTAGGGTTAGGGTTAGGGCTAGTGTTAGGGTTAGGGCTCGGTTTAGGGTACGGGTTAGGATTAGGGTACGCGTTAGGGTTAGGGTAGGGGTTAGGGTTAGGGTACGCGTTAGGGTGAGGGTAGTTATTAAACCTATCCCACTCTCTAGATACCCCTTAGCACGTAAAGGAATATTATTTGGGGGTCCAGCCATGGAGAAGAGTTTATACCCGAGGAGAAGATAAGGAACACACCCATTATCAAGAAATCACATTAGGATTCTCTTTTTAACCTGTTCCTTAAAACACTAGTGCTTAGGAAATCTATTGGAGGCAGAAGCCGTCAAGGGTAGCTTAGGGTTAGGGTTAGGGTTAGGGTGAGGGTTAGGGTACGGTTTAGGGTACGGGTTCAGGGAGGGGTTCGGGTAGGGCGTAGCGTATGGGTTAGGGTTAGGGTTAGAGTTAGTGTTAGGGTTAGGGCTCGGTTTAGGTTACGGGTTAGGATTAGGGTACGCGCTAGGGTTAGGGTAGGGGTTAGGGTTAGGGTACGCGTTAGGGTGAGGGTAGTTATTAAACCTATCACACTCTCTAGATACCCCTTAGCACATAAAGGAATATTATTTGGGGGTCCAGCCATGGAGCAGAGTTTAGACACGAGGAGAAGATAAGGAACACACCCATTATCACGAAATCACATTAGGATTCTCTTTTTAACCTGTTCCTTAAAACACTAGTGCTTAGGAAATCTATTGGAGGCAGAAGCCGTCAAGGGTAGCTTAGGGTTAGGGTTAGGGTTAGGGTGAGGGTTAGGGTACGGCTTAGGGTACGGGTTCGGGGAGGGGTTCGGGTAGGGCGTAGGGTATGGGTTAGAGTTAGGGTTAGGGTTAGTGTTAGGGTTAGGGCTCGGTTTAGGTTACGGGTTAGGATTAGGGTACGCGTTAGTGTTAGGGTAGGGGTTAGGGTTAGGGTACGCTTTAGGGTGAGGGTAGTTATTAAACCTATCCCACTCTCTAGATACCCCTTAGCACGTAAAGGAATATTATTTGGGGGTCCAGTCATGGAGAAGGGTTTAGACACTAGGAGAAGATAAGGAACACACCCATTATCAAGAAATCACATTAGGATTCTCTTTTTAACCTGTTCCTTAAAACACTAGTGCTTAGGAAATCTATTGGAGGCTGAAGCAGTCAAGGGTAGCTTAGGGTTAGGGTTAGGGTTAGGGTGAGGGTTAGGGTATGGCTTAGGGTACGGGTTCGGGGAGGGGTTCGGGTAGGGCGTAGGCTATGGGTTAGGGTTAGGGTTAGGGTTAGTGTTAGGGTTAGGGCTCGGTTTAGTGTACGGGTTAGGATTAGTGTATGCATTAGGGTTAGGGTAGGGGTTAGGGTTAGGGTACGCGTTAGGGTGAGGGTAGTTATTAAACCTATCCCACTCTCTAGATACCCCTTAGCACGTAAAGGAATATTATTTGGGGGTCCAGCCATGGAGAAGAGTTTAGACACAAGGAGAAGATAAGGAACACACCCATTATCAAGAAATCACATTAGGATTCTCTTTTTAACATGTTCCTTAAAACACTAGTGCTTAGGAAATCTATTGGAGGCAGAAGCCGTCAAGGGTAGCTTAGGGTTAGGTTTAGGGTTAGGGTGAGGGTTAGGGTATGGCTTAGGGTACGGGTTCGGGGAGGGGTTCGTGTAGGGCGTAGGGTATGGGTTAGGGTTAGGGTTAGGGTTAGTGTTAGGGTTAGGGCTCGGTTTAGGGTACGGGTTAGGATTAGGGTACGCGTTAGGGTTAGGGTAGGGGTTAGGGTTAGGGTACGCGTTAGGGTGGGGGTAGTTATTAAACCTATCACACTCTCTAGATACCCCTTAGCACGTAAAGGAATATTATTTGGGGGTCCAGACATGGAGAAGAGTTTAGACACGAGGAGAAGATAAGGAACACACCCATTATCACGAAATCACATTAGGATTCTCTTTTTAACCTGTTCCTTAAAACACTAGGGCTTAGGAAATCTATTGGAGGCAGAAGCAGTCAAGGGTAGCTTAGGGTTAGGGTTAGGGTTAGGGTGAAGGTTAGGGTACGGCTTAGGGTATGGGTTCGGGGAGGGGTTCGGGTAGGGCGTAGGGTATGGGTTAGGGTTAGGGTTAGGGCTAGTGTTAGGTTTAGGGCTCGGTTTAGGGTACGGGTTAGGATTAGGGTACGCGTTAGGATTCGGGTAGGGGTTAGGGTTAGGGTACGCGTTAGGGTGAGGGTAGTTATTAAACCTATCCCACTCTCTCGATACCCCTTAGCACGTAAAGGAATATTATTTGGGGGTCCAGCCATGGAGAAGAGTTTAGACACGAGGAGAAGACAAGGAACACACCCATTATCAAGAAATCACATTAGGATTCTATTTTTAACATGTTCCTTAAAACACTAGTGCTTAGGAAATCTATTGGAGGCAGAAGCCGTCAAGGGTAGCTTAGGGTTAGGGTTAGGGTTAGGGTGAGGGTTAGGGTACGGCTTAGGGTACGGGTTCGGGGAGGTGTTCGGGTAGGGCGTAGGGTATGGGTTAGGGTTAGGGTTAGGGCTAGTGTTAGGGTTAGGGCTCGGTTTAGGGTACGGGTTAGGATTAGGGTACACGTTAGGGTTAGGGCAGGGGTTAGGGTTAGGGTACGCGTTAGGGTGGGGGTAGTTATTAAACCTATCACACTCTCTAGATACCCCTTAGCACGTAAAGGAATATTATTTGGGGGTCCAGCCATGGAGAAGAGTTTAGACACGAGGAGAAGATAAGGAACACACCCATTATCAAGAAATCACATTAGGATTCTCTTTTTAACCTGTTCCTTAAAACACTAGTGCTTAGGAAATCTATTGGAGGCAGAAGCAGTCAAGGGTAGCTTAGGGTTAGGGTTAGGGTTAGGGTGAGGGTTAGGGTACGGCTTAGGGTACGGGTTCGGGGAGGGGTTCGGGTAGGGCGTAGGGTATGGGTTAGGGTTAGGGTTAGTGTTAGGGTTAGGTCTCGGTTTAGGGTACGGGTTAGGATTAGGGTACTCGTTAGGGTTAGGGTAGCGGTTAGGGTTAGGGTACGCGTTAGGGTGAGGGTAGTTATTAAACCTATCACACTCTCTAGATACCCCTTAGCACGGAAAGGAATATTATTTGGGGGTCCAGCCATGGAGAAGAGTTTAGACACTAGGAGAAGATAAGGAACACACCCATTATCACGAAATCACATTAGGATTCTCTTTTTAACCTGTTCCTTAAAACACTAGTGCTTAGGAAATCTATTGGAGGCAGAAGCATTCAAGGGTAGCTTAGGGTTAGGGTTAGGGTTAGGGTGAGGGTTAGGGTACTTCTTAGGGTACGGGTTCGGGGAGGCGTTCGGGTAGGGCGTAGGGTATGGGTTAGGGTTAGGGTTGGGGCTAGTGTTAGTGTTAGGGCTCGGTTTAGGGTACAGGTTAGGATTAGGGTACGCGTTAGGGTTAGGGTAGGGGTTAGGGTTAGTGTACGCGTTAGGGTGAGGGTAGTTATTAAACCTATCCCACTCTCTAGATACCCCTTAGCACGTACAGGAATATTATTGGGGGTCCAGCCATGGAGAAGAGTTTAGACACTAGGAGAAGATAAGGAACACACCCATTATCACGAAATCACATTAGGATTCTCTTTTTAACCTGTTCCTTAAAACACTAGTGCTTAGGAAATCTATTGGAGGCAGAAGCAGTCAAGGGTAGCTTAGGGTTAGGGTTAGGGTTAGGTTGAGGTTTAGGGTATGGCTTAGGGTACGGGTTCGGGGAGGGGTTCGGGTAGGGCGTTGGGTATGGGTTAGGGTTAGGGTTAGGGTTAGTGTTAGGGTTAGGGCTCGGTTTAGGGTACGGGTTAGGATTAGGGTACGCGTTAGGGTTAGGGTAGGGGTTAGGGTTAGGGTACGCGTTAGGATGGGGGTAGTTATTAAACCTATCACACTCTCTAGATACCCCTTAGCACGTAAAGGAATATTATTTGGGGGTCCAGACATGGAGAAGAGTTTAGACACTAGGAGAAGATAAGGAACACACCCATTATCACGAAATCACATTAGGATTCTCTTTTTAACCTGTTCCTTAAAACACTAGTGCTTAGGAAATCTATTGGAGGCAGAAGCCGTCAAGGGTAGCTTAGGGTTAGGTTTAGGGTTAGGGTGAGGGTTAGGGTACGGCTTAGGGTACGGGTTCGGGGAGGTGTTCGGGTAGGGCGTAGGGTATGGGTTAGGGTTAGGGTTAGGGCTAGTGTTAGGTTTAGGGCTCGGTTTAGGGTACGGGTTAGGATTAGGTTACGCGTTAGGGTTTGGGTAGGGGTTAGGGTTAGTGTACGCGTTAGGGTGAGGGTAGTTATTAAACCTATCCCACTCTCTAGATACCCCTTAGCACGTAAAGGAATATTATTGGGGGTCCAGCCATGGAGAAGAGTTTAGACACTAGGAGAAGATAAGGAACACACCCATTATCACGGAATCACATTAGGATTCTCTTTTTAACCTGTTCCTTAAAACACTAGTGCTTAGGAAATCTATTGGAGGCAGAAGCAGTCAAGGGTAGCTTAGGGTTAGGGTTAGGGTTAGGGTGAGGGTTAGGGTATGGCTTAGGGTACGGGTTCGGGGAGGGGTTCGGGTAGGCCGTAGGGTATGGGTTAGGGTTAGGCTTAGGGTTAGTGTTAGGGTTAGGGGTCGGTTTAGGGTACGGTTTAGGATTAGGGTACGCGTTAAGGTTAGGGCAGGGGTTAGGGTTAGGGTACGCGTTAGGGTGGGGGTAGTTATTAAACCTATCACACTCTCTAGATACCCCTTAGCACATAAAGGACTATTATTTGGGGGTCCAGCCATGGAGAAGAGTTTAGACACGAGGAGAAGATAAGGAACACACCCATTATCAAGAAATCACAATGTGATTCTCTTTTTAAACTGTTCCTTAAAACACTAGTGCTTAGGAAATCTATTGGAGGCAGAAGCAGTCAAGGGTAGCTTAGGGTTAGGGTTAGGGTTAGGGTGAGGGTTAGGGTATGGCTTAGGGTACGGGTTCGGGGAGGGGTTCGGGTAGGGCGTAGGGTATGGGTTAGGGTTAGGGTTAGGTTTAGTGTTAGGGTTAGGGCTCGGTTTAGGGTACGGTTTAGGATTAGGGTACGCGTTAGTGTTAGGGCAGGGGTTAGGGTTAGGGTACGCGTTAGGGTGGGGGTAGTTATTAAACCTATCACACTCTCTAGATACCCCTTAGCACATAAAGGACTATTATTTGGGGGTCCAGCCTTGGAGAAGAGTTTAGACACGAGGAGAAGATAAGGAACACACCCATTATCAAGAAATCACAATGTGATTCTCTTTTTAAACTGGTCCTTAAAACACTAGTGCTTAGGAAATCTATTGGAGGCAGAAGAAGTCAAGGGTAGCTTAGGGTTAGGGTTAGGGTTAGGGTGAGGGTTAGGGTACGGCTTAGGGTACGGGTTCGGGGAGGGGTTCGGGTAGGGCGTAGGGTATGGGTTAGGTTAGGGTTAGGGCTAGTGTTAGGGTTAGGCCTCGGTTTAGGGTACGGGTTAGGATTAGGGTATGCGTTAGGGTTAGGGTAGGGGTTAGGGTTAGGATACGCGTTAGGGTGAGGGAAGTTATTAAACCTATCCCACTCTCTAGATACCCCTTAGCACGAAAAGGAATATTATTTGGGGGTCCAGCCATGGAGAAGATTTTAGACACGAGAAGATAAGGAACACACCCATTATCAAGAAATCACATTAGGATTCTCTTTTTAACCTGTTCCTTAAATCACTAGTGCTTAGGAAATCTATTGGAGGCAGAAGCAGTCAAGGGTAGCTTAGGGTTAGGGTTAGGGTTAGGGTGAGGGTTAGGGTACGGCTTAGGGTACGGGTTCGGGGAGGGGTTCGGGTAGGGCGTAGGGTATGGGTTAGAGTTAGGGTTAGGGTTAGTGTTAGGGTTAGGGCTCGGTTTAGGGTACGGGTTAGGATTAGGGTACGCGTTAGTGTTAGGGTAGGGGTTAGGGTTAGGGTACGCTTTAGGGTGAGGGTAGTTATTAAACCTATCCCACTCTCTAGATACCCCTTAGCACGTAAAGGAATATTATTTGGGGGTCCAGTCATGGAGAAGGGTTTAGACACTAGGAGAAGATAAGGAACACACCCATTATCAAGAAATCACATTAGGATTCTCTTTTTAACCTGTTCCTTAAAACACTAGTGCTTAGGAAATCTATTGGAGGCAGAAGCAGTCAAGGGTAGCTTAGGGTTAGGGTTAGGGTTAGGGTGAGGGTTAGGGTATGGCTTAGGGTACGGGTTCGGGGAGGGGTTCGGGTAGGGCGTAGGCTATGGGTTAGGGTTAGGGTTAGGGTTAGTGTTAGGGTTACGGCTCGGTTTAGGGTACGGGTTAGGATCAGTGTATGCATTAGGGTTACGGTAGGGGTTAGGGTTAGGGTACGCGTTAGGGTGAGGGTAGTTATTAAACCTATCCCACTCTCTAGATACCCCTTAGCACGTAAAGGAATATTATTTGGGGGTCCAGCCATGGAGAAGAGTTTAGACACAAGGAGAAGATAAGGAACACACCCATTATCAAGAAATGACATTAGGATTCTCTTTTTAACATGTTCCTTAAAACACTAGTGCTTAGGAAATCTATTGGAGGCAGAAGCCGTCAAGGGTAGCTTAGGGTTAGGTTTAGGGTTAGGGTGAGGGTTAGGGTACGGCTTAGGGTACGGGTTCAGGGAGGGGTTCGGGTAGGGCGTAGGGTATGGGTTAGGGTTAGGGTTAGGGCTAGTGTTAGGGTTAGGTCTCGGTTTAGGGTACAGGTTAGGATTAGGGTACGCGTTAGGGTTAGGGTAGGGGTTAGGGTTAGTGTACGCGTTAGGGTGAGGGTAGTTATTAAACCTATCCCACTCTCTAGATACCCCTTAGCACATAAAGGAATATTATTTGGGGGTCCAGCCATGGAGAAGAGTTTAGACACGAGGAGAAGACAAGGAACACACCCATTATCAAGAAATCACATTAGGATTCTATTTTTAACATGTTCCTTAAAACACTAGTGCTTAGGAAATCTATTGGAGGCAGAAGCCGTCAAGGGTAGCTTAGGGTTAGGGTTAGGGTTAGGGTGAGGGTTAGGGTACGGCTTAGGGTACGGGTTCGGGGAGGTGTTCGGGTAGGGCGTAGGGTATGGGTTAGGGTTAGGGTTAGGGCTAGTGTTAGGGTTAGGGCTCGGTTTAGGGTATGGGTTAGGATTAGGGTATGCGTTAGGGTTAGGGTAGGGGTTAGGGTTAGTGTACGCGTTAGGGTGAGGGTAGTTATTAAACCTATCCCACTCTCTAGATACCCCTTAGCACGTACAGGAATATTATTGGGGGTCCAGCCATGGAGAAGAGTTTAGACACTAGGAGAAGATAAGGAACACACCCATTATCAAGAAATCACATTAGGATTCTCTTTTTAACCTGTTCCTTAAAACACTAGTGCTTAGGAAATCTATTGGAGGCAGAAGCAGTCAAGGGTAGCTTAGGGTTAGGGTTAGGGTTAGAGTGAGGGTTAGGGTACGGCTTAGGGTATGGGTTCGGGGAGGGGTTCGGGTAGGGCGTAGGGTATGGGTTAGGGTTAGGGTTAGGGCTAGTGTTAGGGTTAGGGCTCGGTTTAGGGTACGGGTTAGGATTAGGGTACGCGTTAGGGTTCGGGTAGGGGTTAGGGTTAGGGTACGCGTTAGGGTGAGGGTAGTTATTAAACCTATCCCACTCTCTCGATACCCCTTAGCACGTAAAGGAATATTATTTGGGGGTCCAGCCATGGAGAAGAGTTTAGACACGAGGAGAAGATAAGGAACACACCCATTATCAAGAAATCACATTAGGATTCTCTTTTTAACCTGTTCCTTAAAACACTAGTGCTTAGGAAATCTATTGGAGGCAGAAGCCGTCAAGGGTAGCTTAGGGTTAGGGTTAGGGTTAGGGTGAGGGTTAGGGTACGGCTTAGGTTACGAGTTCGGGGAGGTGTTCGGGTAAGGCGTAGGGTATGGGCTAGGGTTAGGGTTAGGGCTAGTGTTAGGGTTAGGGCTCGGTTTAGGGTATGGGTTAGGATTAGGGTACGCGTTAGTGTTAGGGTAGGGGTTAGGGTTAGGGTACGCTTTAGGGTGAGGGTAGTTATTAAACCTATCCCACTCTCTAGATACCCCTTAGCACGTAAAGGAATATTATTTGGGGGTCCAGTCATGGAGAAGGGTTTAGACACTAGGAGAAGATAAGGAACACACCCATTATCAAGAAATCACATTAGGATTCTCTTTTTAACCTGTTCCTTAAAACACTAGTGCTTAGGAAATCTATTGGAGGCAGAAGCAGTCAAGGGTAGCTTAGGGTTAGGGTTAGGGTTAGGGTGAGGGTTAGGGTATGGCTTAGGGTACGGGTTCGGGGAGGGGTTCGGGTAGGGCGTAGGCTATGGGTTAGGGTTAGGGTTAGGGTTAGTGTTAGGGTTACGGCTCGGTTTAGGGTACGGGTTAGGATCAGTGTATGCATTAGGGTTACGGTAGGGGTTAGGGTTAGGGTACGCGTTAGGGTGAGGGTAGTTATTAAACCTATCCCACTCTCTAGATACCCCTTAGCACGTAAAGGAATATTATTTGGGGGTCCAGCCATGGAGAAGAGTTTAGACACAAGGAGAAGATAAGGAACACACCCATTATCAAGAAATGACATTAGGATTCTCTTTTTAACATGTTCCTTAAAACACTAGTGCTTAGGAAATCTATTGGAGGCAGAAGCCGTCAAGGGTAGCTTAGGGTTAGGTTTAGGGTTAGGGTGAGGGTTAGGGTATGGCTTAGGGTACGGGTTCAGGGAGGGGTTCGGGTAGGGCGTAGGGTATGGGTTAGGGTTAGGGTTAGGGCTAGTGTTAGGGTTAGGTCTCGGTTTAGGGTACAGGTTAGGATTAGGGTACGCGTTAGGGTTAGGGTAGGGGTTAGGGTTAGTGTACGCGTTAGGGTGAGGGTAGTTATTAAACCTATCCCACTCTCTAGATACCCCTTAGCACATAAAGGAATATTATTTGGGGGTCCAGCCAAGGAGAAGAGTTTAGACACGAGGAGAAGACAAGGAACACACCCATTATCAAGAAATCACATTAGGATTCTATTTTTAACATGTTCCTTAAAACACTAGTGCTTAGGAAATCTATTGGAGGCAGAAGCCGTCAAGGGTAGCTTAGGGTTAGGGTTAGGGTTAGGGTGAGGGTTAGGGTACGGCTTAGGGTACGGGTTCGGGGAGGTGTTCGGGTAGGGCGTAGGGTATGGGTTAGGGTTAGGGTTAGGGCTAGTGTTAGGGTTAGGGCTCGGTTTAGGGTATGGGTTAGGATTAGGGTATGCGTTAGGGTTAGGGTAGGGGTTAGGGTTAGTGTACGCGTTAGGGTGAGGGTAGTTATTAAACCTATCCCACTCTCTAGATACCCCTTAGCACGTACAGGAATATTATTGGGGGTCCAGCCATGGAGAAGAGTTTAGACACTAGGAGAAGATAAGGAACACACCCATTATCAAGAAATCACATTAGGATTCTCTTTTTAACCTGTTCCTTAAAACACTAGTGCTTAGGAAATCTATTGGAGGCAGAAGCAGTCAAGGGTAGCTTAGGGTTAGGGTTAGGGTTAGGGTGAGGGTTAGGGTACGGCTTAGGGTATGGGTTCGGGGAGGGGTTCGGGTAGGGCGTAGGGTATGGGTTAGGGTTAGGTTTAGGGCTAGTGTTAGGGTTAGGGCTCGGTTTAGGGTACGGGTTAGGATTAGGGTACGCGTTAGGGTTCGGGTAGGGGTTAGGGTTAGGGTACGCGTTAGGGTGAGGGTAGTTATTAAACCTATCCCACTCTCTCGATACCCCTTAGCACGTAAAGGAATATTATTTGGGGGTCCAGCCATGGAGAAGAGTTTAGACACGAGGAGAAGATAAGGAACACACCCATTATCAAGAAATCACATTAGGATTATCTTTTTAACCTGTTCCTTAAAACACTAGTGCTTAGGAAATCTATTGGAGGCAGAAGCCGTCAAGGGTAGCTTAGGGTTAGGGTTAGGGTTAGGGTGAGGGTTAGGGTACGGCTTAGGGTACGAGTTCGGGGAGGTGTTCGGGTAAGGCGTAGGGTATGGGCTAGGGTTAGGGTTAGGGCTAGTGTTAGGGTTAGGGCTCGGTTTAGGGTATGGGTTAGGATTAGGGTATGCGTTAGGGTTAGGGTAGGGGTTAGGGTTAGTGTACGCGTTAGGGTGAGGGTAGTTATTAAACCTATCCCACTCTCTAGATACCCCTTAGCACGTACAGGAATATTATTGGGGGTCCAGCAATGGAGAAGAGTTTAGACACTAGGAGAAGATAAGGAACACACCCATTATCAAGAAATCACATTAGGATTCTCTTTTTAACCTGTTCCTTAAAACACTAGTGCTTAGGAAATCTATTGGAGGCAGAAGCAGTCAAGGGTAGCTTAGTGTTAGGGTTAGGGTTAAGGTGAGGGTTAGGGTACGGCTTAGGTTACGGGTTCGGGGAGGGGTTCGGGTAGGGCGTAGGGTATGGGTTAGGGTTAGGGTTAGGGTCAGTGTTAGGGTTAGGGCTCGGTTTAGGGTACGGGTTAGGATTAGGGTACGCGTTAGGGTTAGGGCAGGGGTTAGGGTTAGGGTACGCGTTAGGGTGGGGGTAGTTATTAAACCTATCACACTCTCTAGATACCCCTTAGCACGTAAAGGAATATTATTTGGGGGTCCAGCCATGGAGAAGAGTTTAGACACGAGGAGAAGATAAGGAACACACCCATTATCACGAAATCACATTAAGATTCTCTTTTTAACCTGTTCCTTAAAACACTAGTGCTTAGGAAATCTATTGGAGGCAGAAGCAGTCAAGGGTAGCTTAGGGTTAGGGTTAGGGTTAGGGTGAGGGTTAGGGTACGGCTTAGGGTATGGGTTCGGGGAGGGGTTCGGGTAGGGCGTAGCGTATGGGTTAGGGTTAGGGTTAGGGCTAGTGTTAGGGTTAGGGCTCGGTTTAGGGTACGGGTTAGGATTAGGGTACGCGCTAGGGTTAGGGTAGGGGTTAGGGTTAGTGTACGCGTTAGGGTGAGGGTAGTTATTAAACCTATCCCACTCTCTAGATACCCCTTAGCACATAAAGGAATATTATTTGGGGGTCCAGCCATGGAGAAGAGTTTAGACACGAGGAGAAGACAAGGAACACACCCATTATCAAGAAATCACATTAGGATTCTATTTTTAACATGTTCCTTAAAACACTAGTGCTTAGGAAATCTATTGGAGGCAGAAGCCGTCAAGGGTAGCTTAGGGTTAGGGTTAGGGTTAGGGTGAGGGTTAGGGTACGGCTTAGGGTACGGGTTCGGGGAGGTGTTCGGGTAGGGCGTAGGGTATGGGTTAGGGTTAGGGTTAGGGCTATTGTTAGGGTTAGGGCTCGGTTTAGGGTATGGGTTAGGATTAGGGTATGTGTTAGGGTTAGGGTAGGGGTTAGGGTTAGTGTACGCGTTAGGGTGAGGGTAGTTATTAAACCTATCCCACTCTCTAGATACCCCTTAGCACGTACAGGAATATTATTGGGGGTCCAGCCATGGAGAAGAGTTTAGACACGAGGAGAAGATAAGGAACACACCCATTATCACGAAATCACATTAGTATTCTCTTTTTAACCTGTTCCTTAAAACACTAGTGCTTAGGAAATCTATTGGAGGCAGAAGCAGTCAAGGGTAGCTTAGGGTTAGGGTTAGGGTTAGGGTGAGGGTTAGGGTACGGCTTAGGGTATGGGTTCGGGGAGGGGTTCGGGTAGGGCGTAGGGTATGGGTTAGGGTTAGGGTTAGGGCTAGTGTTAGGGTTAGGGCTCGGTTTAGGGTACGGGTTAGGTTTAGGGTACGCGTTAGGGTTCGGGTAGGGGTTAGGGTTAGGGTACGCGTTAGGGTGAGGGTAGTTATTAAACCTATCCCACTCTCTCGATACCCCTTAGCACGTAAAGGAATATTATTTGGGGGTCCAGCCATGGAGAAGAATTTAGACACGAGGAGAAGATAAGGAACACACCCATTATCAAGAAATCACATTAGGATTCTCTTTTTAACCTGTTCCTTAAAACACTAGTGCTTAGGAAATCTATTGGAGGCAGAAGCCGTCAAGGGTAGCTTAGGGTTAGGGTTAGGGTTAGGGTGAGGGTTAGGGTACGGTTTAGGGTACGGGTTCAGGGAGGGGTTCGGGTAGGGCGTAGGGTATGGGTTAGGGTTAGGGTTAGAGTTAGTGTTAGGGTTAGGGCTCGGTTTAGGGTACGGGTTAGGATTAGGGTACGCGCTAGGGTTAGGGTAGGGGTTAGGGTTAGGGTACGCGTTAGGGTGAGGGTAGTTATTAAACCTATCACACTCTCTAGATACCCCTTAGCACATAAAGGAATATTATTTGGGGGTCCAGCCATGGAGAAGAGTTTAGACACGAGGAGAAGACAAGGAACACACCCATTATCAAGAAATCACATTAGGATTCTATTTTTAACATGTTCCTTAAAACACTAGTGCTTAGGAAATCTATTGGAGGCAGAAGCCGTCAAGGGTAGCTTAGGGTTAGGGTTAGGGTTAGGGTGAGGGTTAGGGTACGGCTTAGGGTACGGGTTCGGGGAGGGGTTCGGGTAGGGCGTAGGGTATGGGTTAGTGTTAGGGTTAGTGCTAGTGTTAGGGTTAGGGCTCGGTTTAGGGTACAGGTTAGGATTAGGGTACGCGTTAGGGTTAGGGTAGGGGTTAGGGTTAGTGTACGCGTTAGGGTGAGGGTAGTTATTAAACCTATCCCACTCTCTAGATACCCCTTAGCACGTACAGGAATATTATTGGGGGTCCAGCCATGGAGAAGAGTTTAGACACTAGGAGAAGATAAGGAACACACCCATTATCACGAAATCACATTAGGATTCTCTTTTTAACCTGTTCCTTAAAACACTAGTGCTTAGGAAATCTATTGGAGGCAGAAGCATTCAAGGGTAGCTTAGGGTTAGGGTTAGGGTTAGGGTGAGGGTTAGGGTACGGCTTAGGGTACGGGTTCGGGGAGGGGTTCGTGTAGGGCGTAGGGTATGGGTTAGGGATAGGGTTAGGGCTAGTGTTAGGGTTAGGGCTCGGTTTAGGGTACGGGTTAGGATTAGGGTACGCGTTAGGGTTAGGGTAGGGGTTAGGGTTAGGGTACGCGTTAGGGTGAGGGTAGTTATTAAACCTATCCCACTCTCTAGATACCCCTTAGCACGTAAAGGAATATTATTTGGGGGTCCAGCCATGGAGAAGAGTTTAGACCCGAGGAGAAGATAAGGAACACACCCATTATCAAGAAATCACATTAGGATTCTCTTTTTAACCTGTTCCTTAAAACACTAGTGCTTAGGAAATCTATTGGAGGCAGAAGCCGTCAAGGGTAGCTTAGGGTTAGGGTTAGGGTTAGGGTGAGGGTTAGGGAACGGTTTAGGGTACGGGTTCAGGGAGGGGTTCGGGTAGGGCGTAGCGTATGGGTTAGGGTTAGGGTTAGAGTTAGTGTTAGGGTTAGGGCTCGGTTTAGGGTACGGGTTAGGATTAGGGTACGCGCTAGGGTTAGGGTAGGGGTTAGGGTTAGGGTACGCATTAGGGTGAGGGTAGTTATTAAAACTATCACACTCTCTAGATACCCCTTAGCACATAAAGGAATATTATTTGGGGGTCCAGCCATGGAGAAGAGTTTAGACACGAGGAGAAGATAAGGAACACACCCATTATCAAGAAATCACATTAGGATTCTCTTTTTAACATGTTCCTTAAAACACTAGTGCTTAGGAAATCTATTGGAGGCAGAAGCCGTCAAGGGTAGCTTAGGGTTAGGGTTAGGGTTAGGGTGAGGGTTAGGGTACTTCTTAGGGTACGGGTTCGGGGAGGCGTTCGGGTAGGGCGTAGGGTATGGGTTAGGGTTAGGGTTAGGGCTAGTGTTAGGGTTAGGGCTCGGTTTAGGGTACAGGTTAGGATTAGGGTATGCGTTAGGGTTAGGGTAGGGGTTAGGGTTAGTGTACGCGTTAGGGTGAGGGTAGTTATTAAACCTATCCCACTCTCTAGATACCCCTTAGCACGTACAGGAATATTATTGGGGGTCCAGCCATGGAGAAGAGTTTAGACACTAGGAGAAGATAAGGAACACACCCATTATCACGAAATCACATTAGGATTCTCTTTTTAAGCTGTTCCTTAAAACACTAGTGCTTAGGAAATCTATTGGAGGCAGAAGCAGTCAAGGGTAGCTTAGGGTTAGTGTTAGGGTTAGGGTGAGGGCTAGGGTATGGCTTAGGGTACGGGTTCGGGGAAGGGTTCGGGTAGGGCGTTGGGTATGGGTTAGGGTTAGGGTTAGGGTTAGTGTTAGGGTTAGGGCTCGGTTTAGGGTACGGGTTAGGATTAGGGTACGCGTTAGGGTTAGGGTAGGGGTTAGGGTTAGGGTACGCGTTAGGATGGGGGTAGTTATTAAACCTATCACACTCTCTAGATACCCCTTAGCACGTAAAGGAATATTATTTGGGGGTCCAGACATGGAGAAGAGTTTAGACACTAGGAGAAGATAAGGAACACACCCATTATCACGAAATCACATTAGGATTCTCTTTTTAACCTGTTCCTTAAAACACTAGTGCTTAGGAAATCTATTGGAGGCAGAAGCAGTCAAGGGTAGCTTAGGGTTAGGGTTAGGGTTAGGGTGAGGGTTAGGGTACGGCTTAGGGTACGGGTTCGGGGAGGGGTTCGGGTAGGGCGTAGGGTATGGGTTAGGGTTAGGGTTAGGGCTAGTGTTAGGGTTAGGGCTCGGTTTAGGGTACGGGTTAGGATTAGGGTATGCGTTAGGGTTCGGGTAGGGGTTAGGGTTAGGGTACGCGTTAGTGTGAGGGTAGTTATTAAACCTATCCCACTCTCTAGATACCCCTTAGCACGTAAAGGAATATTATTTGGGAGTCCAGCCATGGAGAAGAGTTTAGACACGAGGAGAAGATAAGGAACACACCCATTATCAAGAAATCACATTAGGATTCTCTTTTTAACCTGTTCCTTAAAACACTAGTGCTTAGGAAATCTATTGGAGGCAGAAGCCGTCAAGGGTAGCTTAGGGTTAGGGTTAGGGTTAGGGTGAGGGTTAGGGTACGGTTTAGGGTACGGTTTCAGGGAGGGGTTCGGGTAGGGCGTAGGGTATGGGTTAGGGTTAGGGTTAGAGTTAGTGTTAGGGTTAGGGCTCGGTTTAGGGTACGGGTTAGGATTAGGGTACGCGCTAGGGTTAGGGTAGGGGTTATGGTTAGGGTACGCGTTAGGGTGAGGGTAGTTATTAAACCTATCACACTCTCTAGATACCCCTTATCACATAAAGGAATATTATTTGGGGGTCCAGCCATGGAGAAGAGTTTAGACACGAGGAGAAGACAAGGAACACACCCATTATCAAGAAATCACATTAGGATTCTCTTTTTAACATGTTCCTTAAAACACTAGTGCTTAGGAAATCTATTGGAGGCAGAAGCCGTCAAGGGTAGCTTAGGGTTAGGGTTAGGGTTAGGGTGAGGGTTAGGGTACGGCTTAGGGTACGGGTTCGGTGAGGTGTTCGGGTAGGGCGTAGGGTATGGGTTAGGGTTAGGGTTAGGGCTAGTGTTAGGTTTAGGGCTCGGTTTAGGGTACGGGTTAGGATTAGGTTACGCGTTAGGGTTTGGGTAGGGGTTAGGGTTAGGGTACGCGTTAGGGTGGGGGTAGTTATTAAACCTATCACACTCTCTAGATACCCCTTAGCACGTAAAGGAATATTATTTGGGGGTCCAGCCATGGAGAAGAGTTTAGACACGAGGAGAAGATAAGGAACACACCCATTATCACGAAATCACATTAAGATTCTCTTTTTAACCTGTTCCTTAAAACACTAGTGCTTAGGAAATCTATTGGAGGCAGAAGCAGTCAAGGGTAGCTTAGGGTTAGGGTTAGGGTTAGGGTGAGGGTTAGGGTACGGCTTAGGGTATGGGTTCGGGGAGGGGTTCGGGTAGGGCGTAGCGTATGGGTTAGGGTTAGGGTTAGGGCTAGTGTTAGGGTTAGGGCTCGGTTTAGGGTACGGGTTAGGATTAGGGTACGCGTTAGGGTTCGGGTAGGGGTTAGGGTTAGGGTACGCGTTAGGGTGAGGGTAGTTATTAAACCTATCCCACTCTCTCGATACCCCTTAGCACGTAAAGGAATATTATTTGGGGGTCCAGCCATGGAGAAGAGTTTAGACACGAGGAGAAGATAAGGAACACACCCATTATCAAGAAATCACATTAGGATTCTCTTTTTAACCTGTTCCTTAAAACACTAGTGCTTAGGAAATCTATTGGAGGCAGAAGCCGTCAAGGGTAGCTTAGGGTTAGGGTTAGGGTTAGGGTGAGGGTTAGGGTACGGTTTAGGGTACGGGTTCAGGGAGGGGTTCGGGTAGGGCGTAGGGTATGGGTTAGGGTTAGGGTTAGAGTTAGTGTTAGGGTTAGGGCTCGGTTTAGGGTACGGGTTAGGATTAGGGTACGCGCTAGGGTTAGGGTAGGGGTTAGGGTTAGGGTACGCGTTAGGGTGAGGGTAGTTATTAAACCTATCACACTCTCTAGATACCCCTTAGCACATAAAGGAATATTATTTGGGGGTCCAGCCATGGAAAAGAGTTTAGACACGAGGAGAAGACAAGGAACACACCCATTATCAAGAAATCACATTAGGATTCTATTTTTAACATGTTCCTTAAAACACTAGTGCTTAGGAAATCTATTGGAGGCAGAAGCCGTCAAGGGTAGCTTAGGGTTAGGGTTAGGGTTAGGGTGAGGGTTAGGGTACGGCTTAGGGTACGGGTTCGGGGAGGTGTTCGGGTAGGGCGTAGGGTATGGGTTAGGGTTAGGGTTAGGGCTAGTGTTAGGGTTAGGGCTCGGTTTAGGGTATGGGTTAGGATTAGGTTATGCGTTAGGGTTAGGGTAGGGGTTAGGGTTAGTGTACGCGTTAGGGTGAGGGTAGTTATTAAACCTATCCCACTCTCTAGATACCCCTTAGCACGTACAGGAATATTATTGGGGGTCCAGCCATGGAGAAGAGTTTAGACACGAGGAGAAGATAAGGAACACACCCATTATCACGAAATCACATTAGTATTCTCTTTTTAACCTGTTCCTTAAAACACTAGTGCTTAGGAAATCTATTGGATGCAGAAGCAGTCAAGGGTAGCTTAGGGTTAGGGTTAGGGTTAGGGTGAGGGTTAGGGTACGGCTTAGGGTATGGGTTCGGGGAGGGGTTCGGGTAGGGCGTAGGGTATGGGTTAGGGTTAGGGTTAGGGCTAGTGTTAGGGTTAGGGCTCGGTTTAGGGTACGGGTTAGGATTAGGGTACGCGTTAGGGTTCGGGTAGGGGTTAGGGTTAGGGTACGCGTTAGGGTGAGGGTAGTTATTAAACCTATCCCACTCTCTCGATACCCCTTAGCACGTAAAGGAATATTATTTGGGGGTCCAGCCATGGAGAAGAGTTTAGACACGAGGAGAAGATAAGGAACACACCCATTATCAAGAAATCACATTAGGATTCTCTTTTTAACCTGTTCCTTAAAACACTAGTGCTTAGGAAATCTATTGGAGGCAGAAGCCGTCAAGGGTAGCTTAGGGTTAGGGTTAGGGTTAGGGTGAGGGTTAGGGTACGGTTTAGGGTACGGGTTCAGGGAGGGGTTCGGGTAGGGCGTAGGGTATGGGTTAGGGTTAGGGTTAGAGTTAGTGTTAGGGTTAGGGCTCGGTTTAGGGTACGGGTTAGGATTAGGGTACGCGCTAGGGTTAGGGTAGGGGTTAGGGTTAGGGTACGCGTTAGGGTGAGGGTAGTTATTAAACGTATCACACTCTCTAGATACCCCTTAGCACATAAAGGAATATTATTTGGGGGTCCAGCCATGGAGAAGAGTTTAGACACGAGGAGAAGACAAGGAACACACCCATTATCAAGAAATCACATTAGGATTCTATTTTTAACATGTTCCTTAAAACACTAGTGCTTAGGAAATCTATTGGAGGCAGAAGCCGTCAAGGGTAGCTTAGGGTTAGGGTTAGGGTTAGGGTGAGGGTTAGGGTACGGCTTAGGGTACGGGTTCGGGGAGGGGTTCGGGTAGGGCGTAGGGTATGGGTTAGTGTTAGGGTTAGGGCTAGTGTTAGGGTTAGGGCTCGGTTTAGGGTACAGGTTAGGATTAGGGTACGCGTTAGGGTTAGGGTAGGGGTTAGGGTTAGTGTACGCGTTAGGGTGAGGGTAGTTATTAAACCTATCCCACTCTCTAGATACCCCTTAGCACGTACAGGAATATTATTGGGGGTCCAGCCATGGAGAAGAGTTTAGACACTAGGAGAAGATAAGGAACACACCCATTATCACGAAATCACATTAGGATTCTCTTTTTTACCTGTTCCTTAAAACACTAGTGCTTAGGAAATCTATTGGAGGCAGAAGCATTCAAGGGTAGCTTAGGGTTAGGGTTAGGGTTAGGGTGAGGGTTAGGGTACGGCTTAGGGTACGGGTTCGGGGAGGGGTTCGTGTAGGGCGTAGGGTATGGGTTAGGGTTAGGGTTAGGGCTAGTGTTAGGGTTAGGGCTCGGTTTAGGGTACGGGTTAGGATTAGGGTACGCGTTAGGGTTAGGGTAGGGGTTAGGGTTAGGGTACGCGTTAGGGTGAGGGTAGTTATTAAACCTATACCACTCTCTAGATACCCCTTAGCACGTAAAGGAATATTATTTGGGGGTCCAGCCATGGAGAAGAGTTTAGACCCGAGGAGAAGATAAGGAACACACCCATTATCAAGAAATCACATTAGGATTCTCTTTTTAACCTGTTCCTTAAAACACTAGTGCTTAGGAAATCTATTGGAGGCAGAAGCCGTCAAGGGTAGCTTAGGGTTAGGGTTAGGGTTAGGGTGAGGGTTAGGGTACGGTTTAGGGTACGGGTTCAGGGAGGGGTTCGGGTAGGGCGTAGCGTATGGGTTAGGGTTAGTGTTAGAGTTAGTGTTAGGGTTAGGGCTCGGTTTAGGGTACGGGTTAGGATTAGGGTACGCGCTAGGGTTAGGGTAGGGGTTAGGGTTAGGGTACGCGTTAGGGTGAGGGTAGTTATTAAAACTATCACACTCTCTAGATACCCCTTAGCACATAAAGGAATATTATTTGGGGGTCCAGCCATGGAGAAGAGTTTAGACACGAGGAGAAGATAAGGAACACACCCATTATCAAGAAATCACATTAGGATTCTCTTTTTAACATGTTCCTTAAAACACTAGTGCTTAGGAAATCTATTGGAGGCAGAAGCCGTCAAGGGTAGCTTAGGATTAGGGTTAGGGTTAGGGTGAGGGTTAGGGTACTTCTTAGGGTACGGGTTCGGGGAGGCGTTCGGGTAGGGCGTAGGGTATGGGTTAGGGTTAGGGTTAGGGCTAGTGTTAGGGTTAGGGCTCGGTTTAGGGTACAGGTTAGGAATAGGGTATGCGTTAGGGTTAGGGTAGGGGTTAGGGTTAGTGTACGCGTTAGGGTGAGGGTAGTTATTAAACCTATCCCACTCTCTAGATACCCCTTAGCACGTACAGGAATATTATTGGGGGTCCAGCCATGGAGAAGAGTTTAGACACTAGGAGAAATAAGGAACACACCCATTATCACGAAATCACATTAGGATTCTCTTTTTAACCTGTTCCTTAAAACACTAGTGCTTAGGAAATCTATTGGAGGCAGAAGCAGTCAAGGGTAGCTTAGGGTTAGGGTTAGGGTTAGGTTGAGGTTTAGGGTATGGCTTAGGGTACGGGTTCGGGGAAGGGTTCGGGTAGGGCGTTGGGTATGGGTTAGGGTTAGGGTTAGGGTTAGTGTTAGGGTTAGGGCTCGGTTTAGGGTACGGGTTAGGATTAGGGTACGCGTTAGGGTTAGGGTAGGGGTTAGGGTTAGGGTACGCGTTAGGATGGGGGTAGTTATTAAACCTATCACACTCTCTAGATACCCCTTAGCACGTAAAGGAATATTATTTGGGGGTCCAGACATGGAGAAGAGTTTAGACACTAGGAGAAGATAAGGAACACACCCATTATCACGAAATCACATTAGGATTCTCTTTTTAAACTGTTCCTTAAAACACTAGTGCTTAGGAAATCTATTGGAGGCAGAAGCAGTCAAGGGTAGCTTAGGGTTAGGGTTAGGGTTAGGGTGAGGGTTAGGGTACGGTTTAGGGTACGGTTTCAGGGAGGGGTTCGGGTAGGGCGTAGGGTATGTGTTAGGGTTAGGGTTAGAGTTAGTGTTAGGGTTAGGGCTCGGTTTAGGGTACGGGTTAGGATTAGGGTACGCGCTAGGGTTAGGGTAGGGGTTATGGTTAGGGTACGCGTTAGGGTGAGGGTAGTTATTAAACCTATCACACTCTCTAGATACCCCTTATCACATAAAGGAATATTATTTGGGGGTCCAGCCATGGAGAAGAGTTTAGACACGAGGAGAAGACAAGGAACACACCCATTATCAAGAAATCACATTAGGATTCTCTTTTTAACATGTTCCTTAAAACACTAGTGCTTAGGAAATCTATTGGAGGCAGAAGCCGTCAAGGGTAGCTTAGGGTTAGGGTTAGGGTTAGGGTGAGGGTTAGGGTACGGCTTAGGGTACGGGTTCGGTGAGGTGTTCGGGTAGGGCGTAGGGTATGGGTTAGGGTTAGGGTTAGGGCTAGTGTTAGGTTTAGGGCTCGGTTTAGGGTACGGGTTAGGATTAGGTTACGCGTTAGGGTTTGGGTAGGGGTTAGGGTTAGTGTACGCGTTAGGGTGAGGGTAGTTATTAAACCTATCCCACTCTCTAGATACCCCTTAGCACGTAAAGGAATATTATTGGGGGTCCAGCCATGGAGAAGAGTTTAGACACTAGGAGAAGATAAGGAACACACCCATTATCACGAAATCACATTAGGATTCTCTTTTTAACCTGTTCCTTAAAACACTAGTGCTTAGGAAATCTATTGGAGGCAGAAGCAGTCAAGGGTAGCTTAGGGTTAGGGTTAGGGTTAGGGTGAGGTTTAGGGTATGGCTTAGGGTACGGGTTCGGGGAGGGGTTCGGGTAGGGCGTAGGGTATGGGTTAGGGTTAGGGTTAGGGTTAGTGTTAGGGTTAGGGGTCGGTTTAGGGTACGGTTTAGGATTAGGGTACGCGTTAGGGTTAGGGCAGGGGTTAGGGTTAGGGTACGCGTTAGGGTGGGGGTAGTTATTAAACCTATCACACTCTCTAGATACCCCTTAGCACATAAAGGACTATTATTTGAGGGTCCAGCCATGGAGAAGAGTTTAGACACGAGGAGAAGATAAGGAACACACCCATTATCAAGAAATCACAATGTGATTCTCTTTTTAAACTGTTCCTTAAAACACTAGTGCTTAGGAAATCTATTGAAGGCAGAAGCAGTCAAGGGTAGCTTAGGGTTAGGGTTAGGGTTAGGGTGAGGGTTAGGGTATGGCTTAGGGTACGGGTTCGGGGAGGGGTTCGGGTAGGGCGTAGGGTATGGGTTAGGGTTAGGGTTAGGGTTAGTGTTAGGGTTAGGGCTCGGTTTAGGGTACGGTTTAGGATTAGGGTACGCGTTAGGGTTAGGGCAGGGGTTAGGGTTAGGGTACGCGTTAGGGTGGGGGTAGTTATTAAACCTATCACACTCTCTAGATACCCCTTAGCACATAAAGGACTATTATTTGGGGGTCCAGCCATGGAGAAGAGTTTAGACACGAGGAGAAGATAAGGAACACACCCATTATCAAGAAATCACAATGTGATTCTCTTTTTAAACTGTTCCTTAAAACACTAGTGCTTAGGAAATCTATTGGAGGCAGAAGCAGTCAAGGGTAGCTTAGTGTTAGGGTTAGGGTTAGGGTGAGGGTTAGGGTACGGCTTAGGGTACGGGTTCGGGGAGGGGTTCGGGTAGGGCGTAGGGTATGGGTTAGGTTAGGGTTAGGGCTAGTGTTAGGGTTAGGGCTCGGTTTAGGGTACGGGTTAGGATTAGGGTATGCGTTAGGGTTAGGGTAGGGGTTAGGGTTAGGATACGCGTTAGGGTGAGGGAAGTTATTAAACCTATCCCACTCTCTAGATACCCCTTAGCACGAAAAGGAATATTATTTGGGGGTCCAGCCATGGAGAAGATTTTAGACACGAGAAGATAAGGAACACACCCATTATCAAGAAATCACATTAGGATTCTCTTTTTAACCTGTTCCTTAAATCACTAGTGCTTAGGAAATCTATTGGAGGCAGAAGCAGTCAAGGGTAGCTTAGGGTTAGGGTTAGGGTTAGGGTGAGGGTTAGGGTACGGCTTAGGGTACGGGTTCGGGGAGGGGTTCGGGTAGGGCGTAGGGTATGGGTTAGAGTTAGGGTTAGGGTTAGTGTTAGGGTTAGGGCTCGGTTTAGGGTACGGGTTAGGATTAGGGTACGCGTTAGTGTTAGGGTAGGGGTTAGGGTTAGGGTACGCTTTAGGGTGAGGGTAGTTATTAAACCTATCCCACTCTCTAGATACCCCTTAGCACGTAAAGGAATATTATTTGGGGGTCCAGTCATGGAGAAGGGTTTAGACACTAGGAGAAGATAAGGAACACACCCATTATCAAGAAATCACATTAGGATTCTCTTTTTAACCTGTTCCTTAAAACACTAGTGCTTAGGAAATCTATTGGAGGCAGAAGCAGTCAAGGGTAGCTTAGGGTTAGGGTTAGGGTTAGGGTGAGGGTTAGGGTATGGCTTAGGGTACGGGTTCGGGGAGGGGTTCGGGTAGGGCGTAGGCTATGGGTTAGGGTTAGGGTTAGGGTTAGTGTTAGGGTTACGTCTCGGTTTAGGGTACGGGTTAGGATTAGTGTATGCATTAGGGTTAGGGTAGGGGTTAGGGTTAGGGTACGCGTTAGGGTGAGGGTAGTTATTAAACCTATCCCTCTCTCTAGATACCCCTTAGCACGTAAAGGAATATTATTTGGGGGTCCAGCCATGGAGAAGAGTTTAGACACAAGGAGAAGATAAGGAACACACCCATTATCAAGAAATGACATTAGGATTCTCTTTTTAACATGTTCCTTAAAACACTAGTGCTTAGGAAATCTATTGGAGGCAGAAGCCGTCAAGGGTAGCTTAGGGTTAGGTTTAGGGTTAGGGTGAGGGTTAGGGTACGGCTTAGGGTACGGGTTCATGGAGGGGTTCGGGTAGGGCATAGGGTATGGGTTAGGGTTAGGGTTAGGGCTAGTGTTAGGGTTAGGGCTCGGTTTAGGGTACAGGTTAGGATTAGGGTACGCGTTAGGGTTAGGGTAGGGGTTAGGGTTAGTGTACGCGTTAGGGTGAGGGTAGTTATTAAACCTATACCACTCTCTAGATACCCCTTAGCACATAAAGGAATATTATTTGGGGGTCCAGCCATGGAGAAGAGTTTAGACACGAGGAGAAGACAAGGAACACACCCATTATCAAGAAATCAAATTAGGATTCTATTTTTAACATGTTCCTTAAAACACTAGTGCTTAGGAAATCTATTGGGGGCAGAAGCCGTGAAGGGTAGCTTAGGGTTAGGGTTAGGGTTAGGGTGAGGGTTAGGGTATGGCTTAGGGTACGGGTTCGGGGAGGTGTTCGGGTAGGGCGTAGGGTATGGGTTAGGGTTAGGGTTAGGGCTAGTGTTAGGGTTAGGGCTCGGTTTAGGGTATGGGTTAGGATTAGGGTGTGCGTTAGGGTTAGGGTAGGGGTTAGGGTTAGTGTACGCGTTAGGGTGAGGGTAGTTATTAAACCTATCCCACTCTCTAGATACCCCTTAGCACGTACAGGAATATTATTGGGGGTCCAGCCATGGAGAAGAGTTTAGACACTAGGAGAAGATAAGGAACACACCCATTATCAAGAAATCACATTAAGATTCTCTTTTTAACCTGTTCCTTAAAACACTAGTGCTTAGGAAATCTATTGGAGGCAGAAGCAGTCAAGGGTAGCTTAGGGTTAGGGTTAGGGTTAGGGTGAGGGTTAGGGTACGGCTTAGGGTACGGGTTCGGGGAGGGGTTCGGGTAAGGCGTAGGGTATGGGTTAGGGTTAGGGTTAGGGCAAGGGTTAGGGTTAGGGCTCGGTTTAGGGTACGGGTTAGGATTAGGGTACGCGTTAGGGTTAGGGTAGGGGTTAGGGTTAGGGTACGCGTTAGGGTGGGGGTAGTTATTAAACCTATCACACTCTCTAGATACCCCTTAGCACGTAAAGGAATATTATTTGGGGGTCCAGACATGGAGAAGAGTTTAGACACGAGGAGAAGATAAGGAACACACCCATTATCACGAAATCACATTAGGATTCTCTTTTTAACCTGTTCCTTAAAACACTAGTGCTTAGGAAATCTATTGGAGGCAGAAGCAGTCAAGGGTAGCTTAGGGTTAGGGTTAGAGTTAGGGTGAGGGTTAGGGTACGGCTTAGGGTATGGGTTCGGGGAGGGGTTCGGGTAGGGCGTAGGGTATGGGTTAGGGTTAGGGTTAGGGCTAGTGTTAGGGTTAGGGCTCGGTTTAGGGTACGGGTTAGGATTAGGGTACGCGTTAGGGTTAGGGTAGGGGTTAGGGTTAGGGTACGCGTTAGGGTGGGGGTAGTTATTAAACCTATCACACTCTCTAGATACCCCTTAGCACGTAAAGGAATATTATTTGGGGGTCCAGACATGGAGAAGAGTTTAGACACGAGGAGAAGATAAGGAACACACCCATTATCACGAAATCACATTAGGATTCTCTTTTTAAACTGTTCCTTAAAACACTAGTGCTTAGGAAATCTATTGGAGGCAGAAGCAGTCAAGGGTAGCTTAGGGTTAGGGTTAGGGTTAGGGTGAGGGTTAGGGTACGGCTTAGGGTATGGGTTCGGGGAGGGGTTCGTGTAGGGCGTAGGGTATGGGTTAGGGTTAGGGTTAGGGCTAGTGTTAGGGTTAGGGCTCGGTTTAGGGTACGGGTTAGGATTAGGGTACGCGTTAGGGTTCGGGTAGGGGTTAGGGTTAGGGTACGCGTTAGGGTGAGGGTAGTTATTAAACCTATCCCACTCTCTCGATACCCCTTAGCACGTAAAGGAATATTATTTGGGGGTCCAGCCATGGAGAAGAGTTTAGACACGAGGAGAAGATAAGGAACACACCCATTATCACGAAATCACATTAGGATTCTCTTTTTAACCTGTTCCTTAAAACACTAGTGCTTAGGAAATCTATTGGAGGCAGAAGCAGTCAAGGGTAGCTTAGGGTTAGGGTTAGGGTTAGGGTGAGGGTTAGGGTACGGCTTAGGATACGGGTTCGGGGAGGGGTTCGGGTAGGGCGTAGGGTATGGGTTAGGGTTAGGGTTAGGGCTAGTGTTAGGGTTAGGGCTCGGTTTAGGGTACGGGTTAGGATTAGGGTACGCGTTAGGGTTCGGGTAGGGGTTAGGGTTAGGGTACGCGTTAGTGTGAGGGTAGTTATTAAACCTATCCCACTCTCTAGATACCCCTTAGCACGTAAAGGAATATTATTTGGGAGTCCAGCCATGGAGAAGAGTTTAGACACGAGGAGAAGATAAGGAACACACCCATTATCAAGAAATCACATTAGGATTCTCTTTTTAACCTGTTCCTTAAAACACTAGTGCTTAGGAAATCTATTGGAGGCAGAAGCCGTCAAGGGTAGCTTAGGGTTAGGGTTAGGGTTAGGGTGAGGGTTAGGGTACGGTTTAGGGTACGGTTTCAGGGAGGGGTTCGGGTAGGGCGTAGGGTATGGGTTAGGGTTAGGGTTAGAGTTAGTGTTAGGGTTAGGGCTCGGTTTAGGGTACGGGTTAGGATTAGGGTACGCGCTAGGGTTAGGGTAGGGGTTATGGTTAGGGTACGCGTTAGGGTGAGGGTAGTTATTAAACCTATCACACTCTCTAGATACCCCTTATCACATAAAGGAATATTATTTGGGGGTCCAGCCATGGAGAAGAGTTTAGACACGAGGAGAAGACAAGGAACACACCCATTATCAAGAAATCACATTAGGATTCTCTTTTTAACATGTTCCTTAAAACACTAGTGCTTAGGAAATCTATTGGAGGCAGAAGCCGTCAAGGGTAGCTTAGGGTTAGGGTTAGGGTTAGGGTGAGGGTTAGGGTACGGCTTAGGGTACGGGTTCGGTGAGGTGTTCGGGTGGGGCGTAGGGTATGGGTTAGGGTTAGGGTTAGGGCTAGTGTTAGGTTTAGGGCTCGGTTTAGGGTACGGGTTAGGATTAGGTTACGCGTTAGGGTTTGGGTAGGGGTTAGGGTTAGTGTACGCGTTAGGGTGAGGGTAGTT
The DNA here is from genome assembly GCF_949987535.1 of Balaenoptera acutorostrata. Classification (NCBI taxonomy): domain Eukaryota; kingdom Metazoa; phylum Chordata; class Mammalia; order Artiodactyla; family Balaenopteridae; genus Balaenoptera; species Balaenoptera acutorostrata. The sequence goes on from NW_026646595.1 coordinate 56,572, forward strand.
ATTAAACCTATCCCACTCTCTAGATACCCCTTAGCACGTAAAGGAATATTATTGGGGGTCCAGCCATGGAGAAGAGTTTAGACACTAGGAGAAGATAAGGAACACACCCATTATCACGAAATCACATTAGGATTCTCTTTTTAACCTGTTCCTTAAAACACTAGTGCTTAGGAAATCTATTGGAGGCAGAAGCAGTCAAGGGTAGCTTAGGGTTAGGGTTAGGGTTAGGGTGAGGTTTAGGGTATGGCTTAGGGTACGGGTTCGGGGAGGGGTTCGGGTAGGGCGTAGGGTATGGGTTAGGGTTAGGGTTAGGGTTAGTGTTAGGGTTAGGGGTCGGTTTAGGGTACGGTTTAGGATTAGGGTACGCGTTAGGGTTAGGGCAGGGGTTAGGGTTAGGGTACGCGTTAGGGTGGGGGTAGTTATTAAACCTATCACACTCTCTAGATACCCCTTAGCACATAAAGGACTATTATTTGGGGGTCCAGCCATGGAGAAGAGTTTAGACACGAGGAGAAGATAAGGAACACACCCATTATCAAGAAATCACAATGTGATTCTCTTTTTAAACTGTTCCTTAAAACACTAGTGCTTAGGAAATCTATTGGAGGCAGAAGCAGTCAAGGGTAGCTTAGGGTTAGGGTTAGGGTTAGGGTGAGGGTTAGGGTATGGCTTAGGGTACGGGTTCGGGGAGGGGTTCGGGTAGGGCGTAGGGTATGGGTTAGGGTTAGGGTTAGGGTTAGTGTTAGGGTTAGGGCTCGGTTTAGGGTACGGTTTAGGATTAGGGTACGCGTTAGGGTTAGGGCAGGGGTTAGGGTTAGGGTACGCGTTAGGGTGGGGGTAGTTATTAAACCTATCACACTCTCTAGATACCCCTTAGCACATAAAGGACTATTATTTGGGGGTCCAGCCATGGAGAAGAGTTTAGACACGAGGAGAAGATAAGGAACACACCCATTATCAAGAAATCACAATGTGTTTCTCTTTTTAAACTGTTCCTTAAAACACTAGTGCTTAGGAAATCTATTGGAGGCAGAAGCAGTCAAGGGTAGCTTAGTGTTAGGGTTAGGGTTAGGGTGAGGGTTAGGGTACGGCTTAGGGTACGGGTTCGGGGAGGGGTTCGGGTAGGGCGTAGGGTATGGGTTAGGTTAGGGTTAGGGCTAGTGTTAGGGTTAGGGCTCGGTTTAGGGTACGGGTTAGGATTAGGGTATGCGTTAGGGTTAGGGTAGGGGTTAGGGTTAGGATACGCGTTAGGGTGAGGGAAGTTATTAAACCTATCCCACTCTCTAGATACCCCTTAGCACGAAAAGGAATATTATTTGGGGGTCCAGCCATGGAGAAGATTTTAGACACGAGAAGATAAGGAACACACCCATTATCAAGAAATCACATTAGGATTCTCTTTTTAACCTGTTCCTTAAATCACTAGTGCTTAGGAAATCTATTGGAGGCAGAAGCAGTCAAGGGTAGCTTAGGGTTAGGGTTAGGGTTAGGGTGAGGGTTAGGGTACGGCTTAGGGTACGGGTTCGGGGAGGGGTTCGGGTAGGGCGTAGGGTATGGGTTAGAGTTAGGGTTAGGGTTAGTGTTAGGGTTAGGGCTCGGTTTAGGGTACGGGTTAGGATTAGTGTACGCGTTAGTGTTAGGGTAGGGGTTAGGGTTAGGGTACGCTTTAGGGTGAGGGTAGTTATTAAACCTATCCCACTCTCTAGATACCCCTTAGCACGTAAAGGAATATTATTTGGGGGTCCAGTCATGGAGAAGGGTTTAGACACTAGGAGAAGATAAGGAACACACCCATTATCAAGAAATCACATTAGGATTCTCTTTTTAACCTGTTCCTTAAAACACTAGTGCTTAGGAAATCTATTGGAGGCAGAAGCAGTCAAGGGTAGCTTAGGGTTAGGGTTAGGGTTAGGGTGAGGGTTAGGGTATGGCTTAGGGTACGGGTTCGGGGAGGGGTTCGGGTAGGGCGTAGGCTATGGGTTAGGGTTAGGGTTAGGGTTAGTGTTAGGGTTACGTCTCGGTTTAGGGTACGGGTTAGGATTAGTGTATGCATTAGGGTTAGGGTAGGGTTAGGGTTAGGGTACGCGTTAGGGTGAGGGTAGTTATTAAACCTATCCCTCTCTCTAGATACCCCTTAGCACGTAAAGGAATATTATTTGGGGGTCCAGCCATGGAGAAGAGTTTAGACACAAGGAGAAGATAAGGAACACACCCATTATCAAGAAATGACATTAGGATTCTCTTTTTAACATGTTCCTTAAAACACTAGTGCTTAGGAAATCTATTGGAGGCAGAAGCCGTCAAGGGTAGCTTAGGGTTAGGTTTAGGGTTAGGGTGAGGGTTAGGGTACGGCTTAGGGTACGGGTTCATGGAGGGGTTCGGGTAGGGCATAGGGTATGGGTTAGGGTTAGGGTTAGGGCTAGTGTTAGGGTTAGGGCTCGGTTTAGGGTACAGGTTAGGATTAGGGTACGCGTTAGGGTTAGGGTAGGGGTTAGGGTTAGTGTACGCGTTAGGGTGAGGGTAGTTATTAAACCTATACCACTCTCTAGATACCCCTTAGCACATAAAGGAATATTATTTGGGGGTCCAGCCATGGAGAAGAGTTTAGACACGAGGAGAAGACAAGGAACACACCCATTATCAAGAAATCAAATTAGGATTCTATTTTTAACATGTTCCTTAAAACACTAGTGCTTAGGAAATCTATTGGGGGCAGAAGCCGTGAAGGGTAGCTTAGGGTTAGGGTTAGGGTTAGGGTGAGGGTTAGGGTATGGCTTAGGGTACGGGTTCGGGGAGGTGTTCGGGTAGGGCGTAGGGTATGGGTTAGGGTTAGGGTTAGGGCTAGTGTTAGGGTTAGGGCTCGGTTTAGGGTATGGGTTAGGATTAGGGTATGCGTTAGGGTTAGGGTAGGGGTTAGGGTTAGTGTACGCGTTAGGGTGAGGGTAGTTATTAAACCTATCCCACTCTCTAGATACCCCTTAGCACGTACAGGAATATTATTGGGGGTCCAGCCATGGAGAAGAGTTTAGACACTAGGAGAAGATAAGGAACACACCCATTATCAAGAAATCACATTAGGATTCTCTTTTTAACCTGTTCCTTAAAACACTAGTGCTTAGGAAATCTATTGTAGGCAGAAGCAGTCAAGGGTAGCTTAGGGTTAGGGTTAGGGTTAGGGTGAGGGTTAGGGTACGGCTTAGGGTACGGGTTCGGGGAGGGGTTCGGGTAAGGCGTAGGGTATGGGTTAGGGTTAGGGTTAGGGCAAGGGTTAGGGTTAGGGCTCGGTTTAGGGTACGGGTTAGGATTAGGGTACGCGTTAGGGTTAGGGTAGGGGTTAGGGTTAGGGTACGCGTTAGGGTGGGGGTAGTTATTAAACCTATCACACTCTCTAGATACCCCTTAGCACGTAAAGGAATATTATTTGGGGGTCCAGACATGGAGAAGAGTTTAGACACGAGGAGAAGATAAGGAACACACCCATTATCACGAAATCACATTAGGATTCTCTTTTTAACCTGTTCCTTAAAACACTAGTGCTTAGGAAATCTATTGGAGGCAGAAGCAGTCAAGGGTAGCTTAGGGTTAGGGTTAGGGTTAGGGTGAGGGTTAGGGTACGGCTTAGGGTATGGGTTCGGGGAGGGGTTCGGGTAGGGCGTAGGGTATGGGTTAGGGTTAGGGTTAGGGCTAGTGTTAGGGTTAGGGCTCGGTTTAGGGTATGGGTTAGGATTAGGGTATGCGTTAGGGTTAGGGTAGGGGTTAGGGTTAGTGTACGCGTTAGGGTGAGGGTAGTTATTAAACCTATCCCACTCTCTAGATACCCCATGGCACGTACAGGAATATTATTGGGGGTCCAGCCATGGAGAAGAGTTTAGACACTAGGAGAAGATAAGGAACACACCCATTATCAAGAAATCACATTAGGATTCTCTTTTTAACCTGTTCCTTAAAACACTAGTGCTTAGGAAATCTATTGGAGGCAGAAGCAGTCAAGGGTAGCTTAGGGTTAGGGTTAGGGTTAGGGTGAGGGTTAGGGTACGGCTTAGGGTATGGGTTCGGGGAGGGGTTCGGGTAGGGCGTAGGGTATGGGTTAGGGTTAGGGTTAGGGATAGTGTTAGGGTTAGGGCTCGGTTTAGGGTACGGGTTAGGATTAGGGTACGCGTTAGGGTTAGGGTAGGGGTTAGGGTTAGGGTACGCGTTAGGGTGGGGGTAGTTATTAAACCTATCACACTCTCTAGATACCCCTTAGCACGTAAAGGAATATTATTTGGGGGTCCAGACATGGAGAAGAGTTTAGACACGAGGAGAAGATAAGGAACACACCCATTATCACGAAATCACATTAGGATTCTCTTTTTAACCTGTTCCTTAAAACACTAGTGCTTAGGAAATCTATTGGAGGCAGAAGCAGTCAAGGGTAGCTTAGGGTTAGGGTTAGGGTTAGGGTGAGGGTTAGGGTACGGCTTAGGGTATGGGTTCGGGGAGGGGTTCGTGTAGGGCGTAGGGTATGGGTTAGGGTTAGGGTTAGGGCTAGTGTTAGGGTTAGGGCTCGGTTTAGGGTACGGGTTAGGATTAGGGTACGCGTTAGGGTTCGGGTAGGGGTTAGGGTTAGGGTACGCGTTAGGGTGAGGGTAGTTATTAAACCTATCCCACTCTCTCGATACCCCTTAGCACGTAAAGGAATATTATTTGGGGGTCCAGCCATGGAGAAGAGTTTAGACACGAGGAGAAGATAAGGAACACACCCATTATCACGAAATCACATTAGGATTCTCTTTTTAACCTGTTCCTTAAAACACTAGTGCTTAGGAAATCTATTGGAGGCAGAAGCAGTCAAGGGTAGCTTAGGGTTAGGGTTAGGGTTAGGGTGAGGGTTAGGGTACGGCTTAGGGTACGGGTTCGGGGAGGGGTTCGGGTAGGGCGTAGGGTATGGGTTAGGGTTAGGGTTAGGGCTAGTGTTAGGGTCAGGGCTCGGTTTAGGGTAAGGGTTAGGATTAGGGTACGCGTTAGGGTTCGGGTAGGGGTTAGGGTTAGGGTACGCGTTAGTGTGAGGGTAGTTATTAAACCTATCCCACTCTCTAGATACCCCTTAGCACGTAAAGGAATATTATTTGGGAGTCCAGCCATGGAGAAGAGTTTAGACACGAGGAGAAGATAAGGAACACACCCATTATCAAGAAATCACATTAGGATTCTCTTTTTAACCTGTTCCTTAAAACACTAGTGCTTAGGAAATCTATTGGAGGCAGAAGCCGTCAAGGGTAGCTTAGGGTTAGGGTTAGGGTTAGGGTGAGGGTTAGGGTACGGTTTAGGGTACGGTTTCAGGGAGGGGTTCGGGTAGGGCGTAGGGTATGGGTTAGGGTTAGGGTTAGAGTTAGTGTTAGGGTTAGGGCTCGGTTTAGGGTACGGGTTAGGATTAGGGTACGCGCTAGGGTTAGGGTAGGGGTTATGGTTAGGGTACGCGTTAGGGTGAGGGTAGTTATTAAACCTATCACACTCTCTAGATACCCCTTATCACATAAAGGAATATTATTTGGGGGTCCAGCCATGGAGAAGAGTTTAGACACGAGGAGAAGACAAGGAACACACCCATTATCAAGAAATCACATTAGGATTCTCTTTTTAACATGTTCCTTAAAACACTAGTGCTTAGGAAATCTATTGGAGGCAGAAGCCGTCAAGGGTAGCTTAGGGTTAGGGTTAGGGTTAGGGTGAGGGTTAGGGTACGGCTTAGGGTACGGGTTCGGTGAGGTGTTCGGGTAGGGCGTAGGGTATGGGTTAGGGTTAGGGTTAGGGCTAGTGTTAGGTTTAGGGCTCGGTTTAGGGTACGGGTTAGGATTAGGTTACGCGTTAGGGTTTGGGTAGGGGTTAGGGTTAGTGTACGCGTTAGGGTGAGGGTAGTTATTAAACCTATCCCACTCTCTAGATACCCCTTAGCACGTAAAGGAATATTATTGGGGGTCCAGCCATGGAGAAGAGTTTAGACACTAGGAGAAGATAAGGAACACACCCATTATCACGAAATCACATTAGGATTCTCTTTTTAACCTGTTCCTTAAAACACTAGTGCTTAGGAAATCTATTGGAGGCAGAAGCAGTCAAGGGTAGCTTAGGGTTAGGGTTAGGGTTAGGGTGAGGTTTAGGGTATGGCTTAGGGTACGGGTTCGGGGAGGGGTTCGGGTAGGGCGTAGGGTATGGGTTAGGGTTAGGGTTAGGGTTAGTGTTAGGGTTAGGGGTCGGTTTAGGGTACGGTTTAGGATTAGGGTACGCGTTAGGGTTAGGGCAGGGGTTAGGGTTAGGGTACGCGTTAGGGTGGGGGTAGTTATTAAACCTATCACACTCTCTAGATACCCCTTAGCACATAAAGGACTATTATTTGGGGGTCCAGCCATGGAGAAGAGTTTAGACACGAGGAGAAGATAAGGAACACACCCATTATCAAGAAATCACAATGTGATTCTCTTTTTAAACTGTTCCTTAAAACACTAGTGCTTAGGAAATCTATTGGAGGCAGAAGCAGTCAAGGGTAGCTTAGGGTTAGGGTTAGGGTTAGGGTGAGGGTTAGGGTATGGCTTAGGGTACGGGTTCGGGGAGGGGTTCGGGTAGGGCGTAGGGTATGGGTTAGGGTTAGGGTTAGGGTTAGTGTTAGGGTTAGGGCTCGGTTTAGGGTACGGTTTAGGATTAGGGTACGCGTTAGGGTTAGGGCAGGGGTTAGGGTTAGGGTACGCGTTAGGGTGGGGGTAGTTATTAAACCTATCACACTCTCTAGATACCCCTTAGCACATAAAGGACTATTATTTGGGGGTCCAGCCATGGAGAAGAGTTTAGACACGAGGAGAAGATAAGGAACACACCCATTATCAAGAAATCACAATGTGATTCTCTTTTTAAACTGTTCCTTAAAACACTAGTGCTTAGGAAATCTATTGGAGGCAGAAGCAGTCAAGGGTAGCTTAGGGTTAGGGTTAGGGTTAGGGTGAGGGTTAGGGTACGGCTTAGGGTACGGGTTCGGGGAGGGGTTCGGGTAGGGCGTAGGGTATGGGTTAGGTTAGGGTTAGGGCTAGTGTTAGGGTTAGGGCTCGGTTTAGGGTACGGGTTAGGATTAGGGTATGCGTTAGGGTTAGGGTAGGGGATAGGGTTAGGATACGCGTTAGGGTGAGGGAAGTTATTAAACCTATCCCACTCTCTAGATACCCCTTAGCACGAAAAGGAATATTATTTGGGGGTCCAGCCATGGAGAAGAGTTTAGACACTAGGAGAAGATAAGGAACACACCCATTATCAAGAAATGACATTAGGATTCTCTTTTTAACATGTTCCTTAAAACACTAGTGCTTAGGAAATCTATTGGAGGCAGAAGCCGTCAAGGGTAGCTTAGGGTTAGGTTTAGGGTTAGGGTGAGGGTTAGGGTACGGCTTAGGGTACGGGTTCAGGGAGGGGTTCGGGTAGGGCATAGGGTATGGGTTAGGGTTAGGGTTAGGGCTAGTGTTAGGGTTAGGGCTCGGTTTAGGGTACAGGTTAGGATTAGGGTACGCGTTAGGGTTAGGGTAGGGGTTAGGGTTAGTGTACGCGTTAGGGTGAGGGTAGTTATTAAACCTATCCCACTCTCTAGATACCCCTTAGCACATAAAGGAATATTATTTGGGGGTCCAGCCATGGAGAAGAGTTTAGACACGAGGAGAAGACAAGGAACACACCCATTATCAAGAAATCAAATTAGGATTCTATTTTTAAAATGTTCCTTAAAACACTAGTGCTTAGGAAATCTATTGGGGGCAGAAGCCGTGAAGGGTAGCTTAGGGTTAGGGTTAGGGTTAGGGTGAGGGTTAGGGTATGGCTTAGGGTACGGGTTCGGGGAGGTGTTCGGGTAAGGCGTAGGGTATGGGTTAGGGTTAGGGTTAGGGCAAGGGTTAGGGTTAGGGCTCGGTTTAGGGTACGGGTTAGGATTAGGGTACGCGTTAGGGTTAGGGTAGGGGTTAGGGTTAGGGTACGCGTTAGGGTGGGGGTAGTTATTAAACCTATCACACTCTCTAGATACCCCTTAGCACGTAAAGGAATATTATTTGGGGGTCCAGCCATGGAGAAGAGTTTAGACACGAGGAGAAGATAAGGAACACACCCATTATCACGAAATCACATTAGGATTCTCTTTTTAACCTGTTCCTTAAAACTCTAGTGCTTAGGAAATCTATTGGAGGCAGAAGCAGTCAAGGGTAGCTTAGGGTTAGGGTTAGGGTTAGGGTGAGGGTTAGGGTACGGCTTAGGGTATGGGTTCGGGGAGGGGTTCGGGTAGGGCGTAGAGTATGGGTTAGGGTTAGGGTTAGGGCTAGTGTTAGGGTTAGGGCTCGGTTTAGGGTACGGGTTAGGATTAGGGTACGCGTTAGGGTTCGGGTAGGGGTTAGGGTTAGGGTACGCGTTAGGGTGAGGGTAGTTATTAAACCTATCCCACTCTCTCGATACCCCTTAGCACGTAAAGGAATATTATTTGGGGGTCCAGCCATGGAGAAGAGTTTAGACACGAGGAGAAGATAAGGAACACACCCATTATCAAGAAATCACATTAGGATTCTCTTTTTAACCTGTTCCTTAAAACACTAGTGATTAGGAAATCTATTGGAGGCAGAAGCCGTCAAGGGTAGCTTAGGGTTAGGGTTAGGGTTAGGGTGAGGGTTAGGGTACGGTTTAGGGTACGGGTTCAGGTAGGGGTTCGGGTAGGGCGTAGGGTATGGGTTAGGGTTAGGGTTAGAGTTAGTGTTAGGGTTAGGGCTCGGTTTAGGGTACGGGTTAGGATTAGGGTACGCGCTAGGGTTAGGGTAGGGTTTAGGGTTAGGGTACGCGTTAGGGTGAGGGTAGTTATTAAACCTATCACACTCTCTAGATACCCCTTAGCACATAAAGGAATATTATTTGGGGGTCCAGCCATGGAGAAGAGTTTAGAAACGAGGAGAAGACAAGGAACACACCCATTATCAAGAAATCACATTAGGATTCTATTTTTAACATGTTCCTTAAAACACTAGTGCTTAGGAAATCTATTGGAGGCAGAAGCCGTCAAGGGTAGCTTAGGGTTAGGGTTAGGGTTAGGGTGAGGGTTAGGGTACGGCTTAGGGTACGGGTTCGGGGAGGGGTTCGGGTAGGGCGTAGGGTATGGGTTAGTGTTAGGGTTAGGGCTAGTGTTAGGGTTAGGGCTCGGTTTAGGGTACAGGTTAGGATTAGGGTACGCGTTAGGGTTAGGGTAGGGGTTAGGGTTAGTGTACGCGTTAGGGTGAGGGTAGTTATTAAACCTATCCCACTCTCTAGATACCCCTTAGCACGTACAGGAATATTATTGGGGGTCCAGCCATGGAGAAGAGTTTAGACACTAGGAGAAGATAAGGAACACACCCATTATCAAGAAATCACATTAGGATTCTCTTTTTAACCTGTTCCTTAAAACACTAGTGCTTAGGAAATCTATTGGAGGCAGAAGCAGTCAAGGGTAGCTTAGGGTTAGGGTTAGGGTTAGGGTTAGGGTGAGGGTTAGGGTATGGCTTAGGGTACGGGTTCGGGGAGGGGTTCGGGTAGGGCGTAGGGTATGGGTTAGGGTTAGGGTTAGGGCTAGTGTTAGGGTTAGGGCTCGGTTTAGGGTACGGGTTAGGATTAGGGTACGCGTTAGGGTTAGGGTAGGGGTTAGGGTTAGGGTACGCGTTAGGGTGGGGGTAGTTATTAAAGCTATCACACTCTCTAGATACCCCTTAGCACGTAAAGGAATATTATTTGGGGGTCCAGACATGGAGAAGAGTTTAGACACTAGGAGAAGATAAGGAACACACCCATTATCACGAAATCACATTAGGATTCTCTTTTTAACCTGTTCCTTAAAACACTAGTGCTTAGGAAATCTATTGGAGGCAGAAGCCGTCAAGGGTAGCTTAGGGTTAGGGTTAGGGTTAGGGTGAGGGTTAGGGTACGGTTTAGGGTACGGGTTCAGGGAGGGGTTCGGGTAGGGCGTAGGGTATGGGTTAGGGTTAGGGTTAGAGTTAGTGTTAGGGTTAGGGCTCGGTTTAGGGTACGGGTTAGGATTAGGGTACGCGCTAGGGTTAGGGTAGGGGTTAGGGTTAGGTTACGCGTTAGGGTGGGGGTAGTTATTAAACCTATCACACTCTCTAGATACCCCTTAGCACATAAAGGAATATTATTTGGGGGTCCAGCCATGGAGAAGAGTTTAGACACGAGGAGAAGACAAGGAACACACCCATTATCAAGAAATCACATTAGGATTCTATTTTTAACATGTTCCTTAAAACACTAGTGCTTAGGAAATCTATTGGAGGCAGAAGCCGTCAAGGGTAGCTTAGGGTTAGGGTTAGGGTTAGGGTGAGGGTTAGGGTACGGCTTAGGGTACGGGTTCGGGGAAGTGTTCGGGTAGGGCGTAGGGTATGGGTTAGGTTTAGGGTTAGGGCTAGTGTTAGGGTTAGGGCTCGGTTTAGGGTATGGGTTAGGATTAGGGTATGCGTTAGGGTTAGGGTAGGGGTTAGGGTTAGTGTACGCGTTAGGGTGAGGGTAGTTATTAAACCTATCCCACTCTCTAGATACCCCTTAGCACGTACAGGAATATTATTGGGGGTCCAGCCATGGAGAAGAGTTTAGACACTAGGAGAAGATAAGGAACACACCCATTATCACGAAATCACATTAGGATTCTCTTTTTAACCTGTTCCTTAAAACACTAGTGCTTAGGAAATCTATTGGAGGCAGAAGCCGTCAAGGGTAGCTTAGGGTTAGGGTTAGGGTTAGGGTGAGGGTTAGGGTACGGCTTAGGGTACGGGTTCGGGGAGGGGTTCGGGTAGGGCGTAGGGTATGGGTTAGGGTTAGGGTTAGGGTTAGTGTTAGGGTTAGGGCTCGGTTTAGGGTACGGGTTAGGATTAGGGTACGCGTTAGGGTTAGGGCAGGGGTTAGGGTTAGGGTACGCGTTAGGGTGGGGGTAGTTATTAAACCTATCACACTCTCTAGATACCCCTTAGCACGTAAAGGAATATTATTTGGGGGTCCAGCCATGGAGAAGAGTTTAGACACGAGGAGAAGATAAGGAACACACCCATTATCAAGAAATCACATTAGGATTCTCTTTTTAACCTGTTCCTTAAAACACTAGTGCTTAGGAAATCTATTGGAGGCAGAAGCAGTCAAGGGTAGCTTAGGGTTAGGGTTAGGGTTAGGGTGAGGGTTAGGGTACGGCTTAGGGTACGGGTTCGGGGAGGGGTTCGTGTAGGGCGTAGGGTATGGGTTAGGGGTAGGGTTAGTGTTAGGGTTAGGGCTCGGTTTAGGGTACGGGTTAGGATTAGGGTACTCGTTAGGGTTAGGGTAGCGGTTAGGGTTAGGGTACGCGTTAGGGTGAGGGTAGTTATTAAACCTATCCCACTCTCTAGATACCCCTTAGCACGTAAAGGAATATTATTTGGGGGTCCAGCCATGGAGAAGAGTTTAGACACGAGGAGAAGATAAGGAACACACCCATTATCAAGAAATCACATTAGGATTCTCTTTTTAACCTGTTCCTTAAAACACTAGTGCTTAGGAAATCTATTGGAGGCAGAAGCCGTCAAGGGTAGCTTAGGGTTAGGGTTAGGGTTAGGGTGAGGGTTAGGGTACGGTTTAGGGTACGGGTTCAGGGAGGGGTTCGGGTAGGGCGTAGCGTATGGGTTAGGGTTAGGGTTAGAGTTAGTGTTAGGGTTAGGGCTCGGTTTAGGTTACGGGTTAGGATTAGGGTACGCGCTAGGGTTAGGGTAGGGGTTAGGGTTAGGGTACGCGTTAGGGTGAGGGTAGTTATTAAACCTATCACACTCTCTAGATACCCCTTAGCACATAAAGGAATATTATTTGGGGGTCCAGCCATGGAGAAGAGTTTAGACACGAGGAGAAGATAAGGAACACACCCATTATCAAGAAATCACATTAGGATTCTCTTTTTAACCTGTTCCTTAAAACACTAGTGCTTAGGAAATCTATTGGAGGCAGAAGCCGTCAAGGGTAGCTAAGGGTTAGGGTTAGGGTTAGGGTCAGGGTTAGGGTACGGCTTAGGGTACGGGTTCGGGGAGGGGTTCGGGTAGGGCGTAGGGTATGGGTTAGGGTTAGGGTTAGGGCTCGGTTTAGGGTACAGGTTAGGATTACGGTACGCGTTAGGGTTAGGGTAGGGGTTAGGGTTAGTGTACGCGTTCGGGTGAGGGTAGTTATTAAACCTATCCCACTCTCTAGATACCCCTTAGCACGTACAGGAATATTATTGGGGGTCCAGCCATGGAGAAGAGTTTAGACACTACGAGAAGATAAGGAACACTCCCATTATCACGAAATCACATTAGGATTCTCTTTTTAACCTGTTCCTTAAAACACTAGTGCTTAGGAAATCTATTGGAGGCAGAAGCAGTCAAGGGTAGCTTAGGGTTAGGGTTAGGGTTAGGGTGAGGGTTAGGGTATTGCTTAGGGTATGGGTTCGGGGAGGGGTTCGGGTAGGGCGTAGGGTATGGGTTAGGGTTAGGGTTAGGGCTAGTGTTAGGGTTAGGGCTCGGTTTAGGGTACGGGTTAGGATTAGGGTACGCGTTAGGGTTAGGGTAGGGGTTAGGGTTAGGGTACGCGTTAGGGTGAGGGTAGTTATTAAACCTATCCCACTCTCTAGATACCCCTTAGCACGTAAAGGAATATTATTTGGGGGTCCAGCCATGGAGAAGAGTTTAGACACAAGGAGAAGATAAGGAACTCACCCATTATCAAGAAATCACATTAGGATTCTCTTTTTAACATGTTCCTTAAAACACTAGTGCTTAGGAAATCTATTGGAGGCAGAAGCCGTCAAGGGGAGCTTAGGGTTAGGGTTAGGGTTAGGGTGAGGGTTAGGGTACGGCTTAGGGTACGGGTTCGGGGAGGGGTTCGGGTAGGGCGTAGGGTATGGGTTAGGGTTAGGGTTAGGGCTCGGTTTAGGGTACAGGTTAGGATTACGGTACGCGTTAGGGTTAGGGTAGGGGTTAGGGTTAGTGTACGCGTTCGGGTGAGGGTAGTTATTAAACCTATCCCACTCTCTAGATACCCCTTAGCACGTACAGGAATATTATTGGGGGTCCAGCCATGGAGAAGAGTTTAGACACTAGGAGAAGATAAGGAACACTCCCATTATCACGAAATCACATTAGGATTCTCTTTTTAACCTGTTCCTTAAAACACTAGTGCTTAGGAAATCTATTGGAGGCAGAAGCAGTCAAGGGTAGCTTAGGGTTAGGGTTAGGGTTAGGGTGAGGGTTAGGGTATTGCTTAGGGTATGGGTTCGGGGAGGGGTTCGGGTAGGGCGTAGGGTATGGGTTAGTGTTAGGGTTAGGGCTAGTGTTAGGGTTAGGGCTCGGTTTAGGGTACAAGTTAGGATTAGGGTACGCGTTAGGGTTAGGGTAGGCGTTAGGGTTAGTGTACGCGTTAGGGTGAGGGTAGTTATTAAACCTATCCCACTCTCTAGATACCCCTTAGCACGTACAGGAATATTATTGGGGGTCCAGCCATGGAGAAGAGTTTAGACACTAGGAGAAGATAAGGAACACACCCATTATCAAGAAATCACATTAGGATTCTCTTTTTAACCTGTTCCTTAAAACACTAGTGCTTAGGAAATCTATTGGAGGCAGAAGCAGTCAAGGGTAGCTTAGGGTTAGGGTTAGGGTTAGGGTTAGGGTGAGGGTTAGGGTATGGCTTAGGGTACGGGTTCGGGGAGGGGTTCGGGTAGGGCGTAGGGTATGGGTTAGGGTTAGGGTTAGGGCTAGTGTTAGGGTTAGGGCTCGGTTTAGGGTACGGGTTAGGATTAGGGTACGCGTTAGTGTTAGGGTAGGTGTTAGGGTTAGGGTACGCGATAGGGTGAGGTTAGTTATTAAACCTATCCCACTCTCTAGATACCCCTTAGCACGTAAAGGAATATTATTTGGGAGTCCAGACATAGAGAAGAGTTTAGACACTAGGAGAAGATAAGGAACACACCCATTATCACGAAATCACATTAGGATTCTCTTTTTAACCTGTTCCTTAAAACACTAGTGCTTAGGAAATCTATTGGAGGCAGAAGCAGTCAAGGGTAGCTTAGGGTTAGGGTTAGGGTGAGGGTGAGGGTTAGGGTACGGCTTAGGGTACGGGTTCGTGGAGGGGTTCGGTTAGGGCGTAGGGTATGGGTTAGGGTTAGGGTTAGAGTTAGTGTTAGGGTTAGGGCTCGGTTTAGGTTACGGGTTAGGATTAGGGTACGCGTTAGGGTTAGGGTAGGGGTTAGGGTTAGGGTACGCGTTAGGGTGAGGGTAGTTATTAAACCTATCCCACTCTCTAGATACCCCTTAGCACGTAAAGGAATATTATTTGGGGGTCCAGCCATGGAGAAGAGTTTAGACACTAGGAGAAGATAAGGAACACACCCATTATCAAGAAATCACAATATGATTCTCTTTTTAAACTGTTCCTTAAAACACTAGTGCTTAGGAAATCTATTGGAGGCAGAAGCCGTCAAGGGTAGCTTAGGGTTAGGGTTAGGGTTAGGGTGAGGGTTAGGGTACGGCTTAGGGTACGGTTTCGGGGAGGCGTTCGGGTAGGGCGTAGGGTATGGTTTAGGGTTAGGGTTAGGGCTAGTGTTAGGGTTTGGGCTCGGTTTAGGGTATGCGTTAGGGTTAGGGTAGGGGTTAGGGTTAGGGTACGCGTTAGGGTGAGGGTAGTTATTAAACCTATCACACTCTCTAGATACCCCTTAGCACATAAAGGAATATTATTTGGGGGTCCAGCCATGGAGAAGAGTTTAGACACGAGGAGAAGATAAGGAACACACCCATTATCAAGAAATCACATTAGGATTCTCTTTTTAACATGTTCCTTAAAACACTAGTGCTTAGGAAATCTATTGGAGGCAGAAGCAGTCAAGGGTAGCTTACGGTTAGGGTTAGGGTTAGGGTGAGGGCTAGGGTATGGCTTAGGGTACGGGTTCGGGGAGGGGTTCGGGTAGGGCGTAGGGTATGGGTTAGGGTTAGGGTTAGGGATAGTGTTAGGGTTAGGGCTCGGTTCAGGGTACGGGTTAGTATTAGGGAACGCGTTAGGGTTAGGGTACGGGTTAGGGTTAGGGAACGTGTTAGGGTGAGGGTAGTTATTAAACCTATCACACTCTCTAGATACCCCTTAGCACGTAAAGGAATATTATTTGGGGGTCCAGCCATGGAGAAGAGTTTAGACACGAGGAGAAGATAAGGAACACAGCCATTATCAAGAAATCACATTAGGATTCTCTTTTTAACCTGTTCCTTAAAACACTAGTGCTTAGGAAATCTATTGGAGGCAGAAGCAGTCAAGGGTAGCTTAGGGTTAGCGTGAGGGTTAGGGTATGCCTTAGGGTACGGGTTCGGGGAGGGGTTAGGTTAGGGCGTAGGGTATGGGTTAGGATTAGGGTTAGGGTTAGTGTTAGGGTTAGGGCTCGGTTTAGGGTACGGGTTAGGATTAGGGTACGCGTTAGGGTTACGGTAGGGGTTAGGGTTAGGGTACGCGTTAGGGTGGGGGTAGTTATTAAACCTATCACACTCTCTAGATACCCCTTAGCACGTAAAGGAATATTATTTGGGGGTCCAGCCATGGAGAAGAGTTTAGACACGAGGAGAAGATAAGGAACACACCCATTATCAAGAAATCACATTAGGATTCTCTTTTTAACCAGTTCCTTAAAACACTAGTGCTTAGGAAATCTATTGGAGGCAGAAGCCGTCAAGGGTAGCTTAGGGTTAGGGTTAAGGTTAGGGTGAGGGTTAGGGTACGGTTTAGGGTACGGGTTCAGGGAGGGGTTCCGGTAGGGCGTAGGGTATGGGTTAGGGTTAGGGTTAGAGTTAGTGTTAGGGTTAGGGCTCGGTTTAGGGTATGGGTTAGGATTCGGGTACGCGTTAGGGTTAGGGTAGGGGTTAGGGTTAGGTTACGCGTTAGGGTGGGGGTAGTTATTAAACCTATCACACTCTCTAGATACCCCTTAGCACGTAAAGGAATATTATTTGGGGGTCCAGCCATGGAGAAGAGTTTAGACACGAGGAGAAGATAAGGAACACACCCATTATCAAGAAATCACTTTAGGATTCTCTTTTTAACCTGTTCCTTAAATCACTAGTGCTTAGGAAATCTATTGGAGTCAGAAGCCGTCAAGGGTAGCTTAGGGTTAGGGTTAGGGTTAGGGTGAGGGTTAGGGTACGGCTTAGGGTACGGGTTCGGGGAGGGATTCGGGTAGGGCGTAGGGTATGGGTTAGAGTTAGGGTTAGGGTTAGTGTTAGGGTTAGGGCTCGGTTAACGGTTCGGGTTAGGATTAGGGTACGCGTTAGTGTTAGGGTAGGGGTTAGGGTTAGGGTACGCTTTAGGGTGAGGGTAGTTATTAAACCTATCACACTCTCTAGATACCCCTTAGCACGTAAAGGAATATTATTTGGGGGTCCAGCCATGGAGAAGAGTTTAGACACGAGGAGAAGATAAGGAACACACCCATTATCAAGAAATCACATTAGGATTCTCTTTTTAACCTGTTCCTTAAAACACTAGTGCTTAGGAAATCTATTGGAGGCAGAAGCAGTCAAGGGTAGCTTAGGGTTAGGGTTAGGGTTAGGGTGAGGGATAGGGTATGGCTTAGGGTACGGGTTCGGGGAGGGGTTCGGGTAGGGCGTAGGGTATGGGTTAGGGTTAGGGTTAGGGTTAGTGTTAGGGTTAGGGCTCGGTTTAGGGTACGGGTTAGGATTAGGGTACGCGTTAGTGTTAGGGTAGGTGTTAGGGTTAGGGTACGCGTTAGGGTGAGGTTAGTTATTAAACCTATCCCACTCTCTAGATACCCCTTAGCACGTAAAGGAATATTATTTGGGGGTCCAGCCATGGAGAAGAGTTTAGACACTAGGAGAAGATAAGGAACACACCCATTATCAAGAAATCACATTAGGATTCTCTTTTTAACCTGTTCCTTAAAACACTAGTGCTTAGGAAATCTATTGGAGGCAGAAGCAGTCAAGGGTAGCTTAGGGTTAGGGTTAGGGTTAGCGTGAGGGTTAGGGTACGGCTTACGATACGGGTTCGGGGAGGGGTTCGGGTAGGGCGTAGGGTATGGGTTAGGGTTAGGGTTAGGGCTAGTGTTAGGGTTAGGGCTCGGTTTAGGGTACGGGTTAGGATTAGGGTATGAGTTAGGGTTAGGGTAGGGGTTAGGGTTAGGGTACGCGTTAGGGTGAGGGTAGTTATTAAACCTATCCCACTCTCTAGATACCCCTTAGCACGTAAAGGAATATTATTTGGGGGTCCAGCCATGGAGAAGCGTTTAGACACGAGGAGAAGATAAGGAACACACCCATTATCAAGAAATCACATTAGGATTCTCTTTTTAACCTGTTCCTTAAATCACTAGTGCTTAGGAAATCTATTGGAGGCAGAAGCCGTCAAGGGGAGCTTAGGGTTAGGGTTAGGGTTAGGGTGAGGGTTAGGGTACGGTTTAGGGTACGGGTTCAGGGAGGGGTTCGGGTAGGGCGTAGGGTATGGGTTAGGGTTAGGGTTAGAGTTAGTGTTAGGGTTAGGGCTCGGTTTAGTGTATGGGTTAGGATTAGGGTACGCGTTAGGGTTAGGGTAGGGGTTAGGGTTAGGGTACGCGTTAGGGTGAGGGTAGTTATTAAACCTATCCCACTCTCTAGATACCCCTTAGCACGTAAAGGAATATTATTTGGGGGTCCAGCCATGGAGAAGAGTTTAGACACTAGGAGAAGATAAGGAACACACCCATTATCACGAAAACACATTAGGATTCTCTTTTTAACCTGTTCCTTAAAACACTAGTGCTTCGGAAATCTATTGGAGGCAGAAGCAGTCAAGGGTAGCTTAGGGTTAGGGATAGGGTTAGGGTGAGGGCTAGGGTATGGCTTACGGTACGGGTTCGGGGAGGGTTGCGGGTAGGGCGTAGGGTATGGGTTAGGGTTAGTGTTATGGTTAGGGCTCGGTTTAGGGTACGGGTTAGGATTAGGTTACGCGTTAGGGTTAGGGTAGGGGTTAGGGTTAGGATACGTGTTAGGGTGAGGGTAGTTATTAAACCTATCCCACTCTCTAGATACCCCTTAGCACATAAAGGAATATTATTTGGGGGTCCAGCCATGGAGAAGAGTTTAGACACGAGGAGAAGACAAGGAACACACCCATTATCAAGAAATCACATTAGGATTCCCTTTTTAACATGTTCCTTAAAACACTAGTGCTTAGGAAATCTATTGGAGGCAGAAGCCGTCAAGGGTAGCTTAGGGTTAGGGTTAGGGTTAGGTTTAGGGTGAAGGTTAGGGTACGGCTTAGGGCACGGGTTCGGGGAGGGGTTCGGGTAGGGCGTAGGGTATGGGTTAGGGTTAGGGTTAGGGTTAGTGTTAGGGTTAGGGCTCGGTTTAGGGTACGGGTTAGGATTAGGGTACGCGTTAGGGTTAGTGTACGCGTTAGGCTGAGGGTAGTTATTAAACCTATCCCACTCTCTAGATACCCCTTAGCACGTACAGGAATATTATTGGCGGTCCAGCCATGGAGAAGAGTTTAGACACTAGGAGAAGATAAGGAACACACCCATTATCACGAAATCACATTAGGATTCTCTTTTTAACCTGTTCCTTAAAACACTAGTGCTTAGGAAATCTATTGGAGGCAGAAGCAGTCAAGGGTAGCTTGGGGTTAGGGTTAGGGTTAGGGTGAGGGTTAGGGTACGGCTTAGGGTACGGGTTCGGGGAGGGGATCGGGTAGGGCGTAGGGTATGGGTTAGGGTTAGGGTTAGGGCTAGTGTTAAGGTTAGGGCTCGGTTTAGGGTACGGGTTAGGATTAGGGTATGCGTTAGGGTTAGGGTAGGGGTTAGGGTTAGGATACGCGTTAGAGTGAGGGTAGTTATTAAACCTATCCCACTCTCTAGATAGCCCTTAGCACGTAAAGGAATATTATTTGGGGGTCCAGCCATGGAGAAGAGTTTAGACACGAGGAGAAGATAAGGAACACACCCATTATCAAGAAATCACATTAGGATTCTCTTTTTAACCTGTTCCTTAAAACACTAATGCTTAGGAAATCTATTGGAGGCAGAAGCAGTCAAGGGTAGCTTAGGGTTAGGGTTAGGGTTAGGGTGAGGGTTAGGGTACGGCTTAGGGTACGGGTTCCGGGAGGGGTTCGGGTAGGGCGTAGGGTATGGGTTAGGGTTAGGGTTAGGGCTAGTGTTAGGGTTAGGGCTCGATTTAGGGTACGGGTTAGGATTAGGGTACGCGTTAGGGTTAGGGTAGGGGTTAGGGTTAGGGTACGCGTTAGGGTGAGGGTAGTTATTAAACCTATCCCACTCTCTAGATACCCCTTAACACGTAAAGGAATATTATTTGGGGGTCCAGCCATGGAGAAGAGTTTAGACACTAGGAGAAGATAAGGAATACACCCATTATCAAGAAATCACATTAGGATTCTCTTTTTAACCTGTTCCTTAAAACACTAGTGCTTAGGAAATCTATTGGAGGCAGAAGCAGTCAAGGGTAGCTTAGGGTTAGGGTTAGGGTTAGGGTGAGGGTTAGGGTACGGCTTAGGGTACGGGTTCGCGGAGGTGTTCGGGTAGGGTGTAGTCTATGGGTAAGTGTTAGGGTTAGGGTTAGTGTTAGGGTTAGGGCTAGGTTTAGGGTACGGGTTAGGATTAGGGTACGCGTTAGTGTTAGGGTAGGGGTTAGGGTTAGGGTATGCGATAGGGTGAGGTTAGTTATTAAACCTATCCCACTCTCTAGATACCCCTTAGCACGTAAAGGAATATTATTTGGGGGTCCAGCCATGGAGAAGAGTTTAGACACTAGGAGAAGATAAGGAACACACCCATTATCAAGAAATCACATTAGGATTCTCTTTTTAACCTGTTCCTTAAAACACTAGTGCTTAGGAAATCTATTGGAGGCAGAAGCAGTCAAGGGTAGCTTAGGGTTAGGGTTAGGGTTAGGGTGAGGGTTAGGGTATGGCTTAGGGTACGGGTTCGGGGAGGGGTTCGGGTAGGGCGTAGGGTATGGGTTAGGGTTAGGGTTAGGGCTAGTGTTAGGGTTAGGGCTCGGTTTGGGGTACGGGTTAGGATTAGGGTACGCGTTAGGGTTAGGGTAGGGGTTAGGGTTAGGGTACACGTTAGGGTGAGGGTAGTTATTAAACCTATCACACTCTCTAGATACCCCTTAGCACGTAAAGGAATATTATTTGGGGTTCCAGCCATGGAAAAGAGTTTAGACAAGAGTAGAAGATAAGGAACACACCCATTATCAAGAAATCACATTAGAATTCTCTTTTTAACCTGTTCCTTAAATCACTAGTGCTTAGGAAATCTATTGGAGGCAGAAGCCGTCAAGGGTAGCTTAGGGTTAGTGTTAGGGTTAGGTTGAGGGTTAGGGTACGGCTTAGGGTACGGGTTCGGGGAGGGATTCGGGTAGGGCGTAGGGTATGGGTTAGAGTTAGGGTTAGGGTTAGGGCTCGGTTAAGGGTTCGGGTTAGGATTAGGGTACGCATTAGTGTTAGGGTAGGGGTTAGGGTTAGGTTACGCTTTAGGGTGAGGGTAGTTATTAAACCTATCCCACTCTCTAGATACCCCTTAGCACGTAAAGGAATATTATTTGGGGGTCCAGCCATGGAGAAGGGTTTAGACACTAGGAGAAGATAAGGAACACACCCATTATCACGAAATCACATTAGGATTCTCTTTTTAACCTGTTCCTTAAAACACTAGTGCTTAGGAAATCTATTGGAGGCAGAAGCCGTCAAGGGTAGCTTAGGGTTAGGGTTAGGGTTAGGGTGAGGTTTAGGGTACGGTTTAGGGTACGGGTTCAGGGAGGGGTTCGGGTAGGGCGTAGGGTATGGGTTAGGGTTAGGGTTAGAGTTAGTGTTAGGGTTAGGGCTCGGTTTAGGGTACAGGTTAGGATTAGGGTACGCGCTAGGGTTACTGTAGCGGTTAGGGTTAGGGTACGCGTGAGGGTGAGGGTAGTTAATAAACCTATCCCACTCTCTAGATACCCCTTAGCACGTATAGGAATATTATTTGGGGGTCCAGGCATGGAGAAGAGTTTAGACACTAGGAGAAGATAAGGAACACACCCATTATCACGGAATCACATTAGGATTCTCTTTTTAACCTGTTCCTTAAAACACTAGTGCTTAGGAAATCTATTGGAGGCAGAAGCAGTCAAGGGTAGCTTAGGGTTAGGGTTAGGGTTAGCGTGAGGGCTAGGGTATGGCTTAGGGTACGGGTTCGGGGAGGGGTTCGGGTAGGGCGTAGGGTATGGGTTAGGGTTAGGGTTAGGGTTAGTGTTAGGGTTAGGGCTCGGTTTAGGGTATCGGTTAGGATTATGGAACGCGTTAGGGTTAGGGTAGGGGTTAGGGTTAGGGTACGTGTTAGGGTGAGGGTATTTATTAAACCTATCACACTCTCTAGATACCCCTTAGCACGTAAAGGAATATTATTTGGGGGTCCAGCCATGGAGAAGAGTTTAGACACGAGGAGAAGATAAGGAACACACCAATTATCAAGAAATCACATTAGGATTCTCTTTTTAACCTGTTCCTTAAAACACTAGTGCTTAGGAAATCTATTGGAGGCAGAAGCCGTCAAGGGTAGCTTAGGGTTAGGGTTAGGGTTAGGGTGAGGGCTAGGGTATGGCTTAGGGTACGGGTTCGGGGAGGGGTTCGGGTAGGGCGTAGGGTATGGTTTAGGGTTTGGGTTAGGGTTAGTGTTAGGGTTAGGGCTCGGTTTAGGGTACGGGTTAGGATTAGGGTACGCATTAGTGTTAGGGTAGGTGTTAGGGTTAGGGTACGCGTTAGGGTGAGGTTAGTTATTAAACCTATCCCACTCTCTAGATACCCCTTAGCACGTAAAGGAATATTATTTGGGGGTCCAGCCATGTAGAAGAGTTTAGACACTAGGAGAAGATAAGGAACACACCCATTATCAAGAAATCACATTAGGATTCTCTTTTTAACCTGTTCCTTAAAACACTAGTGCTTAGGAAATCTATTGGAGGCAGAAGCAGTCAAGGGTAGCTTAGGGTTAGGGTTAGGGTTAGGGTGAGGGTTAGGGTACGGCTTACGATACGGGTTCGGGGAGGGGTTCGGGTAGGGCGTAGGGTATGGGTTAGGGTTAGGGTTAGGGCTAGTGTTAGGGTTAGGGCTCGGTTTAGGGTACGGGTTAGGATTAGGGTATGCGTTAGGGTTAGGGTAGGGGTTAGGGTTAGGGTACGCGTTAGGGTGAGGGTAGTTATTAAACCTATCCCACTCTCTAGATACCCCTTAGCACGTAAAGGTATATTATTTGGGGGTCCAGCCATGGAGAAGAGTTTAGACACGAGGAGAAGATAAGGAACACACCCATTATCAAGAAATCACATTAGGATTCTCTTTTTAACCTGTTCCTTAAATCACTAGTGCTTAGGAAATCTATTGGAGGCAAAAGCCGTCAAGGGTAGCTTAGGGTTAGGGTTAGGGTTAGGGTGAGGGTTAGAGTACGGTTTAGGGTACGGGTTCAGGGAGGGGTTCGGGTAGGGCGTAGGGTATGGGTTAGGGTTAGGGTTAGAGTTAGTGTTAGGGTTAGGGCTCGGTTTAGGGTATGGGTTAGGATTAGGGTACGCGTTAGGGTTAGGGTAGGGGTTAGGGTTAGGGTACGCGTTAGGGTGAGGGTAGTTATTAAACCTATCCCACTCTCTAGATACCCCTTAGCACGTAAAGGAATATTATTTGGGGGTCCAGCCATGGAGAAGAGTTTAGACACTAGGAGAAGATAAGGAACACACCCATTATCACGAAAACACATTAGGATTCTCTTTTTAACCTGTTCCTTAAAACACTAGTGCTTAGGAAATCTATTGGAGGCAGAAGCAGTCAAGGGTAGCTTAGGGTTAGGGATAGGGTTAGGGTGAGGGCTAGGGTATGGCTTATGGTACGGGTTCGGGGAGGGGTGCGGGTAGGGCGTAGGGTATGGGTTAGGGTTAGTGATATGGTTAGGGCTCAGTTTAGGGTACGGGTTAGGATTAGGGTACGCGTTAGGGTTAGTGTACGCGTTAGGGTGAGGGTAGTTATTAAACCTATCCCAATCTCTAGATACCCCTTAGCACGTACAGGAATATTATTGGGGGTCCAGCCATGGAGAAGAGTTTAGACACTAGGAGAAGATAAGGAACACACCCATTATCACGAAATCACATTAGGATTCTCTTTTTAACCTGTTCCTTAAAACACTAGTGCTTAGGAAATCTATTGGAGGCAGAAGCAGTCAAGGTTAGCTTAGGGTTAGGGTTAGTGTTAGGGTGAGGGTTAGGGTATGGCTTAGGGTACGGGTTCGGGGAGGGGTTCGGGTAGGGCGTAGGGTATGGGTTAGGGTTAGGGTTAGGGTTAGTGTT
This sequence comes from Balaenoptera acutorostrata, assembly GCF_949987535.1. Taxonomy (NCBI): domain Eukaryota; kingdom Metazoa; phylum Chordata; class Mammalia; order Artiodactyla; family Balaenopteridae; genus Balaenoptera; species Balaenoptera acutorostrata. The sequence goes on from NW_026646595.1 coordinate 79,962, forward strand.
AGGGTTAGGGCTCGGTTTAGGGTACGGGTTAGGATTAGGGTACGCGTTAGTGTTAGGGTAGTGGTTAGGGTTAGGGTACGCGTTAGGGTGGGGGTAGTTATTAAACCTATCACACTCTCTTGATACCCCTTAGCACGTAAAGGAATATTATTTGAGGGTCCAGCCTTGGAGAAGAGTTTAGACACGAGGAGAATATAAGGAACACACCCATTATCAAGAAATCACATTAGGATTCTCTTTTTAACCTGTTCCTTAAAACACTAGTGCTTAGGAAATCTATTGGAGGCAGAAGCAGTCAAGGGTAGCTTAGGGTTAGGGTTAGGGTTAGGGTGAGGTTTAGGGTATGGCTTAGGGTACGGGTTCGGGGAGGGGTTCGGGTAGGGCGTAGGGTATGGGTTAGGGTTAGGGTTAGGGCTAGTGTTAGGGTTAGGGCTCGGTTTGGGGTACGGGTTAGGATTAGGGTACGCGTTAGGGTCAGTGTAGGGGTTAGGGTTAGGGTACACGTTAGGGTGAGGGTAGTTATTAAACCTATCCCACTCTCTAGATACCCCTTAGCACGTAAAGGAATATTATTTGGGGGTCCAGCCATGGAGAAGAGTTTAGACACGAGGAGAAGATAAGGAACACACCCATTATCAAGAAATCACATTAGGATTCTCTTTTTAACCTGTTCCTTAAATCACTAGTGCTTAGGACATCTATTGGAGGCAGAAGCCGTCAAGGGTAGCTTAGGGTTAGGGTTAGGGTTAGGGTGAGGGTTAGGGTACGGCTTAGGGTACGGGTTCGGGGAGAGGTTCAGGTAGGGCGTAGGGTATGGGTTAGAGTTAGGGTTAGGGTTAGTGTTAGGGTTAGGGCTCGGTTTAGGGTACGGGTTAGGATTAGGTTACGCATTAGGGTTAGGGTAGGGGTAGGGTTAGGGTACGCGTTAGGGTGGGGGTAGTTATTAAACCTATCACACTCTCTAGATACCCCTTAGCACGTAAAGGAATATTATTTGGGGGTCCAGCCATGGAGAAGAGTTTAGACACGAGGAGAATATAAGGAACACACCCATTATCAAGAAATCACATTAGGATTCTCTTTTTAACCTGTTCCTTAAAACACTAGTGCTTAGGAAATCTATTGGAGGCAGAAGCAGTCAAGGGTAGCTTAGGGTTAGGGTTAGGGTTAGGGTGAGGGTTAGGGTATGGCTTAGGGTACGGGTTCGGGGAGGGTTTCGGGTAGGGCGTAGGGTATGGGTTAGGGTTAGGGTTAGGGCTAGTGTTAGGGTTAGGGCTCGGTTTAGGGTACGGGTTAGGATTAGGGTACGCGTTAGGGTTAGGGTAGGGGTTAGGGTTAGGGTACGCGTTAGGGTGAGGGTAGTTATTAAACCTATCCCACTCTCTAGATACCCCTTAGCACGTAAAGGAATATTATTTGGGGGTCCAGCCATGGAGAAGGGTTTAGACACTAGAAGAAGATAAGGAACACACCCATTATCACGAAATGACATTAGGATTCTCTTTTTAACCTGTTCCTTAAAACACTAGTGCTTAGGAAATCTATTGGAGGCAGAAGCCGTCAAGGGTAGCTTAGGGTTAGGGTTAGGGTTAGGGTGAGGGTTAGGGTACGGTTTAGGGTACGGGTTCAGGGAGGGGTTCGGGTAGGGCGTAGGGTATGGGTTAGGGTTAGGTTTAGAGTTAGTGTTAGGGTTAGGGCTCGGTTTAGGGTACGGGTTAGGATTAGGGTACGCGCTAGGGTTAGTGTAGCGGTTAGGGTTAGGGTACGCGTTAGGGTGAGGGTAGTTAATAAACCTATCCCACTCTCTAGATACCCCTTAGCACGTATAGGAATATTATTTGGGGGTCCAGGAATGGAGAAGAGTTTAGACACTAGGAGAAGGTAAGGAACACACCCATTATCACGGAATCACATTAGGATTCTCTTTTTAACCTGTTCCTTAAAACACTAGTGCTTAGGAAATCTATTGGAGGCAGAAGCAGTCAAGGGTAGCTTAGGGTTAGGGTTAGGGTTAGGGTGAGGGTTAGGGTACGGCTTAGGGTACGGGTTCGGGGAGGGTTTCGGGTAGGGCGTAGGGTATGGGTTAGGGTTAGGGTTAGGGCTAGTGTTAGGGTTAGGGCTAGGTTTAGGGTACGGGTTCGGGGAGGGTTTCGGGTAGGGCGTAGGGTATGGTTTAGGGTTAGGGTTAGGGCTAGTGTTAGGGTTAGGGCTCGGTTTAGGGTACGGGTTAGGATTAGGGTACGCGTTAGGGTTAGGGTAGGGGTTAGGGTTAGGGTACGCGATAGGGTGAGGTTAGTTATTAAACCTATCCCACTCTCTAGATACCCCTTAGCACGTAAAGGAATATTATTTGGGGGTCCAGCCATGGAGAAGAGTTTAGACACTAGGAGAAGATAAGGAATACACCCATTATCAAGAAATCACATTAGGATTCTCTTTTTAACCTGTTCCTTAAAACACTAGTGCTTAGGAAATCTATTGGAGGCAGAAGCAGTCAAGGGTAGCTTAGGGTTAGGGTTAGGGTTAGGGTGAGGGATAGGGTATGGCTTAGGGTACGGGTTCGGGGAGGGGTTCGGGTAGGGCGTAGGGTATGGGTTAGGGTTAGGGTTAGGGTTAGTGTTAGGGTTAGGGCTCGGTTTAGGGTACGGGTTAGGATTAGGGTACGCATTAGTGTTAGGGTACGCGTTAGGGTGAGGTTAGTTATTAAACCTATCCCACTCTCTAGATACCCCTTAGCACGTAAAGGAATATTATTTGGGGGTCCAGCCATGGAGAAGAGTTTAGACACTAGGAGAAGATAAGGAACACACCCATTATCAAGAAATCACATTAGGATTCTCTTTTTAACCTGTTCCTTAAAACACTAGTGCTTAGGAAATCTATTGGAGGCAGAAGCAGTCAAGGGTAGCTTAGGGTTAGGGTTTGGGTTAGGGTGAGGGCTAGGGTATGGCTTAGGGTACGGGTTCGGGGAGGGGTTCTTGTAGGGCGTAGAGTATGGGTTAGGGTTAGGGTTAGGGTTAGTGTTAGGATTAGGGCTCGGTTTAGGGTACGGGTTAGGATTAGGGTACGCGTTAGGGTTAGGGTAGGGGTTAGGGTTAGGGTACGCGATAGGGTGAGGGTAGTTATTAAACCTATCACTACTCTCTAGATACCCCTTAGCACATAAAGGAATATTATTTGGGGGTCCAGCCATGGAGAAGAGTTTAGACACGAGGAGAAGATAAGGAACACACCCATTATCAAGAAATCACATTAGGATTCCCTTTTTAACATGTTCCTTAAAACACTAGTGCTTAGGAAATCTATTGGAGGCAGAAGCCGTCAAGGGTAGCTTAGGGTTAGGTTTAGGGTTAGGGTGAGGGTTAGGGTACGGCTTAGGGCACTGTTTCGGGGAGGTGTTCGGGTAGGGCGTAGGGTATGGGTTAGGGTTAGGGTTAGGGTTAGTGTTAGGGTTAGGGCTCGGTTTAGGGTACGGGTTAGGATTAGGGTACGAGTTAGGGTTTGTGTACGCGTTAGGGTGAGGGTAGTTATTAAACCTATTCCACTCTCTACATACCCCTTAGCACGTACAGGAATATTATTGGGGGTCCAGCCATGGAGAAGAGTTTAGACACTAGGAGAAGATAAGGAACACACCCATTATCACGAAATCACATTAGGATTCTCTTTTTAACCTGTTCCTTAAAACACTAGTGCTTAGGAAATCTATTGGAGGCAGAAGCAGTCAAGGGTAGCTTAGGGTTAGGGTTAGGGTTAGGGTGAGGGTTAGGGTACGGCTTAGGGTACGGGTTCGGGGAGGGTTTCGGGTAGGGCGTAGGGTATGGTTTAGGGTTAGGGTTAGGGCTAGTGTTAGGGTTAGGGCTCGGTTTAGGGTACGGGTTAGGATTAGGGTACGCGTTAGGGTTAGGGTAGGGGTTAGGGTTAGGGTACGCGTTAGGGTGAGGGTAGTTATTAAACCTATCCACTCTCTAGATACCCCTTAGCACGTAAAGGAATATTATTTGGCGGTCCAGCCATGGAGAAGTGTTTAGACACTAGGAGAAGATAAGGAACACACCCATTATCAACAAATCACATTAGGATTCTCTTTTTAACCTGTTCCTTAAAACACTAGTGCTTAGGAAATCTATTGGAGGCAGAAGCAGTCAAGCGTAGCTTAGGGTTAGGGTTAGGGTTAGGGTGAGGGTTAGGGTATGGCTTAGGGTACGGGTTCGGGGAGGGGTTCGGGTAGGGTGTAGGGTATGGGTTAGGGTTAGGGTTAGGGCTAGTGTTAGGGTTAGTGCTCGGTTTGGGGTATGGGTTAGGATTAGGGTACGCGTTAGGGTTAGGGTAGGGGTTAGGGTTAGGGTACACGTTAGGGTGAGGGTAGTTATTAAACCTATCACACTCTCTAGATACCCCTTAGCACGTAAAGGAATATTATTTGGGGGTCCAGCCATGGAAAAGAGTTTAGACAAGAGGAGAAGATAAGGAACACACCCATTATCAAGAAATCACATTAGGATTCTCTTTTTAACCTGTTCCTTAAATCACTAGTGCTTAGGAAATCTATTGGAGGCAGAAGCCGTCAAGGGTAGCTTTGGGTTAGGGTTAGGGTTAGGGTGAGGGTTAGGGTACGGCTTAGGGTACGGGTTCGGGGAGGGATTCGGGTAGGGCGTAGGGTATGGGTTAGAGTTAGGGTTAGAGTTAGTGTTAGGTTTAGGGCTCGGTTAAGGGTTCGGGATAGGATTAGGGTACGCGTCAGTGTTAGGGTAGGGGTTAGGGTTAGGGTACGCTTTAGGGTGAGGGTAGTTATTAAACCTATCCCACTCTCTAGATACCCCTTAGCACGTAAAGGAATATTATTTGGGGGTCCAGCCATGGAGAAGGGTTTAGACACTAGAAGAAGATAAGGAACACACCCATTATCACGAAATCACATTAGGATTCTCTTTTTAACCTGTTCCTTAAAACACTAGTGCTTAGGAAATCTATTGGAGGCAGAAGCCGTCAAGGGTAGCTTAGGGTTAGGGTTAGGGTTAGGGTGAGGGTTAGGGTACGGTTTAGGGTACGGGTTCAGGGAGGTTTCGGGTAGGGCGTAGGGTATGGGTTAGGGTTAGGTTTAGAGTTAGTGTTAGGGTTAGGGCTCGGTTTAGGTTACGGGTTAGGATTAGGGTACGCGCTAGGGTTAGTGTAGCGGTTAGGGTTAGGGTACGCGTTAGGGTCAGGGTAGTTAATAAACCTATCCCACTCTCTAGATACCCCTTAGCACGTATAGGAATATTATTTGGGGGTCCAGGAATGGAGAAGAGTTTAGACACTAGGAGAAGATAAGGAACACACCCATTATCACGGAATCACATTAGGATTCTCTTTTTAACCTGTTCCTTAAAACACTAGTGCTTAGGAAATCTATTGGAGGCAGAAGCAGTCAAGGGTAGCTTAGGGTTAGGGTTAGGGTTAGGGTGAGGGCTAGGGTATGGCTTAGGGTACGGGTTCGGGGAGGGGTTCGGGTAGGGCGTAGGGTATGGGTTAGGGTTAGGGTTAGGGTTAGTGTTAGGGTTAGGGCTCGGTTTAGGGTATGGGTTAGGATTAGGGAAAGCGTTAGGGTTAGGGTAGGGGTTAGGGTTAGGGTACGTGTTAGGGTGAGGGTAGTTATTAAACCTATCACACTCTCTAGATACCCCTTAGCACGTAAAGGAATATTATTTGGGGGTCCAGCCATGGAGAAGAGTTTAGACACGAGGAGAAGATAAGGAACACACCCATTATCAAGAAATCACATTAGGATTCTCTTTTTAACCTGTTCCTTAAAACACTAGTGCTTAGGAAATCTATTGGAGGCAGAAGCAGTCAAGGGTAGCTTAGGGTTAGGGTTAGGGTTAGGGTGAGGGATAGGGTATGGCTTAGGGTACGGGTTCGGGGAGGGGTTCGGGTAGGGCGTAGGGTATGGGTTAGGGTTAGGGTTAGGGTTAGTGTTAGGGTTAGGGCTCGGTTTAGGGTACGGGTTAGGATTAGGGTACGCATTAGTGTTAGGGTACGCGTTAGGGTGAGGTTAGTTATTAAACCTATCCCACTCTCTAGATACCCCTTAGCACGTAAAGGAATATTATTTGGGGGTCCAGCCATGGAGAAGAGTTTAGACACTAGGAGAAGATAAGGAACACACCCATTATCAAGAAATCACATTAGGATTCTCTTTTTAACCTGTTCCTTAAAACACTAGTGCTTAGGAAATCTATTGGAGGCAGAAGCAGTCAAGGGTAGCTTAGGATTAGGGTTAGGGTTAGGGTGAGTGTTAGGGTACGGCTTACGATACGGGTTCGGGGAGGGGTTCGGGTAGGGCGTAGGGTATGGGTTAGGGTTAGGGTTAGGGCTAGTGTTAGGGTTAGGGCTCGGTTTGGGGTATGGGTTAGGATTAGGGTACGCGTTAGGGTTAGGGTAGGGGTTAGGGTTAGGTTACACGTTAGGGTGAGGGTAGTTATTAAACCTATCACACTCTCTAGATACCCCTTAGCACGTAAAGGAATATTATTTGGGGGTCCAGCCATGGAAAAGAGTTTAGACAAGAGGAGAAGATAAGGAACACACCCATTATCAAGAAATCACATTAGGATTCTCTTTTTAACCTGTTCCTTAAATCACTAGTGCTTAGGAAATCTATTGGAGGCAGAAGCAGTCAAGGGTAGCTTAGGGTTAGGGTTAGGGTTAGGGTGAGGGATAGGGTATGGCTTAGGGTACGGGTTCGGGGAGGGGTTCGGGTAGGGCGTAGGGTATGGGTTAGGGTTAGGGTTAGGGTTAGTGTTAGGGTTAGGGCTCGGTTTAGGGTACGGGTTAGGATTAGGGTACGCATTAGTGTTAGGGTAAGCGTTAGGGTGAGGTTAGTTATTAAACCTATCCCACTCTCTAGATACCCCTTAGCACGTAAAGGAATATTATTTGGGGGTCCAGCCATGGAGAAGAGTTTAGACACTAGGAGAAGATAAGGAATACACCCATTATCAAGAAATCACATTAGGATTCTCTTTTTAACCTGTTCCTTAAAACACTAGTGCTTAGGAAATCTATTGGAGGCAGAAGCAGTCAAGGGTAGCTTAGGGTTAGGGTGAGGGATAGGGTATGGCTTAGGGTACGGGTTCGGGGAGGGGTTCGGGTAGGGCGTAGGGTATGGGTTAGGGTTAGGGTTAGGGTTAGTGTTAGGGTTAGGGCTCGGTTTAGGGTACGGGTTAGGATTAGGGTACGCATTAGTGTTAGGGTACGCGTTAGGGTGAGGTTAGTTATTAAACCTATCCCACTCTCTAGATACCCCTTAGCACGTAAAGGAATATTATTTGGGGGTCCAGCCATGGAGAAGAGTTTAGACACTAGGAGAAGATAAGGAACACACCCATTATCAAGAAATCACATTAGGATTCTCTTTTTAACCTGTTCCTTAAAACACTAGTGCTTAGGAAATCTATTGGAGGCAGAAGCAGTCAAGGGTAGCTTAGGGTTAGGGTTTGGGTTAGGGTGAGGGCTAGGGTATGGCTTAGGGTACGGGTTCGGGGAGGGGTTCTTGTAGGGCGTAGAGTATGGGTTAGGGTTAGGGTTAGGGTTAGTGTTAGGATTAGGGCTCGGTTTAGGGTACGGGTTAGGATTAGGGTACGCGTTAGGGTTAGGGTAGGGGTTAGGGTTAGGGTACGCGATAGGGTGAGGGTAGTTATTAAACCTATCACTACTCTCTAGATACCCCTTAGCACATAAAGGAATATTATTTGGGGGTCCAGCCATGGAGAAGAGTTTAGACACGAGGAGAAGATAAGGAACACACCCATTATCAAGAAATCACATTAGGATTCCCTTTTTAACATGTTCCTTAAAACACTAGTGCTTAGGAAATCTATTGGAGGCAGAAGCCGTCAAGGGTAGCTTAGGGTTAGGTTTAGGGTTAGGGTGAGGGTTAGGGTACGGCTTAGGGCACTGTTTCGGGGAGGTGTTCGGGTAGGGCGTAGGGTATGGGTTAGGGTTAGGGTTAGGGTTAGTGTTAGGGTTAGGGCTCGGTTTAGGGTACGGGTTAGGATTAGGGTACGAGTTAGGGTTTGTGTACGCGTTAGGGTGAGGGTAGTTATTAAACCTATTCCACTCTCTAGATACCCCTTAGCACGTACAGGAATATTATTGGGGGTCCAGCCATGGAGAAGAGTTTAGACACTAGGAGAAGATAAGGAACACACCCATTATCACGAAATCACATTAGGATTCTCTTTTTAACCTGTTCCTTAAAACACTAGTGCTTAGGAAATCTATTGGAGGCAGAAGCAGTCAAGGGTAGCTTAGGGTTAGGGTAAGGGTTAGGGTGAGGGTTAGGGTATGGCTTAGGGTACGGGTTCGGGGAGGGGTTCGGGTAGGGCGTAGGGTATGGGTTAGGGTTAGGGTTAGGGTTAGTGTTAGGGTTAGGGCTCGGTTTAGGGTATGGGTTAGGATTAGGGTACGCGTTAGGGTTAGGGTAGGGGTTAGGGTTAGGGTACGCGTTAGGGTGGGGGTAGTTATTAAACCTATCACACTCTCTAGATACCCCTTAGCACGTAAAGGAATATTATTTGGGGGTCCAGCCATGGAGAAGAGTTTAGACACGAGGAGAAGATAAGGAACACACCCATTATCAAGAAATCACATTAGGATTCTCTTTTTAACCTGTTCCTTAAAACACTAGTGCTTAGGAAATCTATTGGAGGCAGAAGCAGTCAAGGGTAGCTTAGGGTTAGGGTTAGGGTTAGGGTGAGGGTTAGGGTACGGCTTAGGGTACGGGTTCGGGGAGGGTTGCGGGTAGGGCGTAGGGTATGGTTTAGGGTTAGGGTTAGGGCTAGTGTTAGGGTTAGGGCTCGGTTTAGGGTACGGGTTAGGATTAGGGTACGCGTTAGGGTTAGGGTAGGGGTTAGGGTTAGGGTACGCGTTAGGGTGAGGGTAGTTATTAAACCTATCCCACTCTCTAGATACCCCTTAGCACGTAAAGGAATATTATTTGGCGGTCCAGCCATGGAGAAGAGTTTAGACACTAGGAGAAGATAAGGAACACACCCATTATCAACAAATCACATTAGGATTCTCTTTTTAACCTGTTCCTTAAAACACTAGTGCTTAGGAAATCTATTGGAGGCAGAAGCAGTCAAGGGTAGCTTAGGGTTAGGGTTAGGGTTAGGGTGAGGGTTAGGGTATGGCTTAGGGTACGGGTTCGGGGAGGGGTTCGGGTAGGGTGTAGGGTATGGGTTAGGGTTAGGGTTAGGGCTAGTGTTAGGGTTAGTGCTCGGTTTGGGGTATGGGTTAGGATTAGGGTACGCGTTAGGGTTAGGGTAGGGGTTAGGGTTAGGGTACACGTTAGGGTGAGGGTAGTTATTAAACCTATCACACTCTCTAGATACCCCTTAGCACGTAAAGGAATATTATTTGGGGGTCCAGCCATGGAAAAGAGTTTAGACAAGAGGAGAAGATAAGGAACACACCCATTATCAAGAAATCACATTAGGATTCTCTTTTTAACCTGTTCCTTAAATCACTAGTGCTTAGGAAATCTATTGGAGGCAGAAGCCGTCAAGGGTAGTTTTGGGTTAGGGTTAGGCTTAGGGTGAGGGTTAGGGTACGGCTTAGGGTACGGGTTCGGGGAGGGATTCGGGTAGGGCGTAGGGTATGGGTTAGAGTTAGGGTTAGAGTTAGTGTTAGGTTTAGGGCTCGGTTAAGGGTTCGGGATAGGATTAGGGTACGCGTTAGTGTTAGGGTAGGGGTTAGGGTTAGGGTACGCTTTAGGGTGAGGGTAGTTATTAAACCTATCCCACTCTCTAGATACCCCTTAGCACGTAAAGGAATATTATTTGGGGGTCCAGCCATGGAGAAGGGTTTAGACACTAGAAGAAGATAAGGAACACACCCATTATCACGAAATCACATTAGGATTCTCTTTTTAACCTGTTCCTTAAAACACTAGTGCTTAGGAAATCTATTGGAGGCAGAAGCCGTCAAGGGTAGCTTAGGGTTAGGGTTAGGGTTAGGGTGAGGGTTAGGGTACGGTTTCGGGTACGGGTTCAGGGAGGGTTTCGGGTAGGGCGTAGGGTATGGGTTAGGGTTAGGTTTAGAGTTAGTGTTAGGGTTAGGGCTCGGTTTAGGTTACGGGTTAGGATTAGGGTACGCGCTAGGGTTAGTGTAGCGGTTAGGGTTAGGGTACGCGTTAGGGTGAGGGTAGTTAATAAACCTATCCCACTCTCTAGATACCCCTTAGCACGTATAGGAATATTATTTGGGGGTCCAGGAATGGAGAAGAGTTTAGACACTAGGAGAAGATAAGGAACACACCCATTATCACGGAATCACATTAGGATTCTCTTTTTAACCTGTTCCTTAAAACACTAGTGCTTAGGAAATCTATTGGAGGCAGAAGCAGTCAAGGGTAGCTTAGGGTTAGGGTTAGGGTTAGGGTGAGGGCTAGGGTATGGCTTAGGGTACGGGTTCGGGGAGGGGTTCGGGTAGGGCGTAGGGTATGGGTTAGGGTTAGGGTTAGGGTTAGTGTTAGGGTTAGGGCTCGGTTTAGGGTATGGGTTAGGATTAGGGAACGCGTTAGGGTTAGGGTAGGGGTTAGGGTTAGGGTACGTGTTAGGGTGAGGGTAGTTATTAAACCTATCACACTCTCTAGATACCCCTTAGCACGTAAAGGAATATTATTTGGGGGTCCAGCCATGGAGAAGAGTTTAGACACGAGGAGAAGATAAGGAACACACCCATTATCAAGAAATCACATTAGGATTCTCTTTTTAACCTGTTCCTTAAAACACTAGTGCTTAGGAAATCTATTGGAGGCAGAAGCAGTCAAGGGTAGCTTAGGGTTAGGGTTAGGGTTAGGGTGAGGGATAGGGTATGGCTTAGGGTACGGGTTCGGGGAGGGGTTCGGGTAGGGCGTAGGGTATGGGTTAGGGTTAGGGTTAGGGTTAGTGTTAGGGTTAGGGCTCGGTTTAGGGTACGGGTTAGGATTAGGGTACGCATTAGTGTTAGGGTACGCGTTAGGGTGAGATTAGTTATTAAACCTATCCCACTCTCTAGATACCCCTTAGCACGTAAAGGAATATTATTTGGGGGTCCAGCCATGGAGAAGAGTTTAGACACTAGGAGAAGATAAGGAACACACCCATTATCAAGAAATCACATTAGGATTCTCTTTTTAACCTGTTCCTTAAAACACTAGTGCTTAGGAAATCTATTGGAGGCAGAAGCAGTCAAGGGTAGCTTAGGATTAGGGTTAGGGTTAGGGTGAGTGTTAGGGTACGGCTTACGATACGGGTTCGGGGAGGGGTTCGGGTAGGGCGTAGGGTATGGGTTAGGGTTAGGGTTAGGGCTAGTGTTAGGGTTAGGGCTCGGTTTGGGGTATGGGTTAGGATTAGGGTACGCGTTAGGGTTAGGGTAGGGGTTAGGGTTAGGGTACGCTTTAGGGTGAGGGTAGTTATTAAACCTATCCCACACTCTAGATACCCCTTAGCACGTAAAGGAATATTATTTGGGGGTCCAGCCATGGAGAAGGGTTTAGACACTAGAAGAAGATAAGGAACACACCCATTATCACGAAATCACATTAGGATTCATTTTTAACCTGTTCCTTAAAACACTAGTGCTTAGGAAATCTATTGGAGGCAGAAGCCATCAAGGGTAGCTTAGGGTTAGGGTTAGGGTTAGGGTGAGGGTTAGGGTACGGTTTAGGGTACGGGTTCAGGGAGGGTTTCGGGTAGGGCGTAGGGTATGGGTTAGGGTTAGGTTTAGAGTTAGTGTTAGGGTTAGGGCTCGGTTTAGGGTACGGTTTAGGATTAGGGTACGCGCTAGGGTTAGTGTAGCGGTTAGGGTTAGGGTACGCGTTAGGGTGAGGGTAGTTAATAAACCTATCCCACTCTCTAGATACCCCTTAGCACGTATAGGAATATTATTTGGGGGTCCAGGAATGGAGAAGAGTTTAGACACCAAGAGAAGATAAGGAACACACCCATTATCTGGAATCACATTAGGATTCTCTTTTTAACCTGTTCCTTAAAACACTAGTGCTTAGGAAATCTATTGGAGGCAGAAGCAGTCAAGGGTAGCTTAGGGTTAGGGTTAGGGTTAGGGTGAGGGCTAGGGTATGGCTTAGGGTACGGGTTCGGGGAGGGGTTCGGGTAGGGCGTAGGGTATGGGTTAGGGTTAGGGTTAGGGTTAGTGTTAGGGTTAGGGCTCGGTTTAGGGTATGGGTTAGGATTAGGGAACGCGTTAGGGTTAGGGTAGGAGTTAGGGTTAGGGTACGTGTTAGGGTGAGGGTAGTTATTAAACCTATCCCACTCTCTAGATACCCCTTAGCACGTAAAGGAATATTATTTGGGGGTCCAGCCATGGAGAAGAGTTTAGACACGAGGAGAAGATAAGGAACACACCCATTATCAAGAAATCACATTAGGATTCTCTTTTTAACCTGTTCCTTAAAACACTAGTGCTTAGGAAATCTATTGGAGGCAGAAGCAGTCAAGAGTAGCTTAGGGTTAGGGTTAGGGTTAGGGTGAGGGATAGGGTATGGCTTAGGGTACGGGTTCGGGGAGGGGTTCGGGTAGGGCGTAGGGTATGGGTTAGGGTTAGGGTTAGGGTTAGTGTTAGGGTTAGGGCTCGGTTTAGGGTACGGGTTAGGATTAGGGTACGCATTAGTGTTAGGGTACGCGTTAGGGTGAGGTTAGTTATTAAACCTATCCCACTCTCTAGATACCCCTTAGCACGTAAAGGAATATTATTTGGGGGTCCAGCCATGGAGAAGAGTTTAGACACTAGGAGATGATAAGGAACACACCCATTATCAAGAAATCACATTAGGATTCTCTTTTTAACCTGTTCCTTAAAACACTAGTGCTTAGGAAATCTATTGGAGGCAGAAGCATTCAAGGGTAGCTTAGGATTAGGGTTAGGTTTAGGGTGAGTGTTAGGGTACGGCTTACGATACGGGTTCGGGGAGGGGTTCGGGTAGGGCGTAGGGTATGGGTTAGGGTTAGGGTTAGGGCTAGTGTTAGGGTTAGGGCTCGGTTTGGGGTATGGGTTAGGATTAGGGTATGCGTTAGGGTTAGGGTAGGGGTTAGGGTTAGGGTACACGTTAGGGTGAGGGTAGTTATTAAAGCTATCACACTCTCTAGACACCCCTTAGCACGTAAAGGAATATTATTTGGGGGTCCAGCCATGGAGAAGAGTTTAGACACGAGGAGAAGATAAGGAACACACCCATTATCAATAAATCACATTAGGATTCTCTTTTTAACCTGTTCCTTAAATCACTAGTGCTTAGGAAATCTATTGGAGGCAAAAGCCGTCAAGGGTAGCTTAGGGTTAGGGTTAGGGTTAGGGTGAGGGTTAGGGTACGGCTTAGGGTACGGGTTCGGGGAGGGATTCGGGTAGGGCGTAGGGTATGTGTTAGAGTTAGGGTTAGGGTTAGTGTTAGGTTTAGGGCTCGGTTAAGGGTTCGGGATAGGATTAGGGTACGCGTTAGTGTTAGGGTAGGGGTTAGGGTTAGGGTACGCTTTAGGGTGAGGGTAGTTATTAAGCCTATCCCACTCTCTAGATACCCCTTAGCACGTAAAGGAATATTATTTGGGGGTCCAGCCATGGAGAAGAGTTTAGACACTAGGAGAAGATAAGGAACACACCCATTATCAAGAAATCACATTAGGATTCTCTTTTTAACCTGTTCCTTAAAACACTAGTGCTTAGGAAATCTATTGGAGGCAGAAGCAGTCAAGGGTAGCTTAGGATTAGGGTTAGGGTTAGGGTGAGTGTTAGGGTACGGCTTACGAAACGGGTTCGTGGAGGGGTTCGGGTAGGGCGTAGGGTATGGGTTAGGGTTAGGGTTAGGGCTAGTGTTAGGGTTAGGGCTCGGTTTAGGTTACGGGTTAGGATTAGGGTATGCGTTAGTGTTAGGGTAGGGGTTAGTGTTAGGGTACGCGTTAGGGTGAGGGTAGTTATTAAACCTATTCCACTCTCTAGATACCCCTTAGCACGTACAGGAATATTATTGGGGGTCCAGCCATGGAGAAGAGTTTAGACACTAGGAGAAGATAAGGAACACACCCATTATCACGAAATCACATTAGGATTCTCTTTTTAACCTGTTCCTTAAAACAATAGTGCTTAGGAAATCTATTGGAGGCAGAAGCAGTCAAGGGTAGCTTAGGGTTAGGGATAGGGTTAGGGTGAGGGTTAGGGTATGGCTTAGGGTACGGGTTCGGGGAGGGGTTCGGGTAGGGCGTAGGGTATGGGTTAGGGTTAGGGTTAGGGTTAGTGTTAGGGTTAGGGCTCGGTTTAGGGTACGGGTTAGGATTAGGGTACGCGTTAGCGTTAGGGTAGGGGTTAGGGTTAGGGTACGCGTTAGGGTGGGGGTAGTTATTAAACCTATCACACTCTCTAGATACCCCTTAGCACGTAAAGGAATATTATTTGGGGGTCCAGCCATGGAGAAGAGTTTAGACACTAGGAGAAGATAAGGAACACACCCATTATCAAGAAATCACATTAGGATTCTCTTTTTAACCTGTTCCTTAAAACACTAGTGCTTAGGAAATCTATTGGAGGCAGAAGCAGTCAAGGGTAGCTTAGGGTTAGGGTTAGGGTTAGGGTGAGGGATAGGGTATGGCTTAGGGTACGGGTTCGGGGAGGGGTTCGGGTAGGGCGTAGGGTATGGGTTAGGGTTAGGGTTAGGGTTAGTGTTAGGGTTAGGGCTCGGTTTAGGGTACGGGTTAGGATTAGGGTACGCATTAGTGTTAGGGTACGCGTTAGGGTGAGGTTAGTTATTAAACCTATCCCACTCTCTAGATACCCCTTAGCACGTAAAGGAATATTATTTGGGGGTCCAGCCATGGAGAAGAGTTTAGACACTAGGAGAAGATAAGGAACACACCCATTATCAAGAAATCACATTAGGATTCTCTTTTTAACCTGTTCCTTAAAACACTAGTGCTTAGGAAATCTATTGGAGGCAGAAGCAGTCAAGGGTAGCTTAGGATTAGGGTTAGGGTTAGGGTGAGGGTTAGGGTACGGCTTACGATACGGGTTCGGGGAGGGGTTCGGGTAGGGCGTAGGGTATGGCTTAGGGTTAGGGTTAGGGCTAGTGTTAGGGTTAGGGCTCGGTTTGGGGTATGGGTTAGGATTAGGGTACGCGTTAGGGTTAGGGTAGGGGTTAGGGTTAGGGTACACGTTAGGGTGAGGGTAGTTATTAAACCTATCACACTCTCTAGATACCCCTTAGCACGTAAAGGAATATTATTTGGGGGTCCAGCCATGGAAAAGAGTTTAGACAAGAGGAGAAGATAAGGAACACACCCATTATCAAGAAATCACATTAGGATTCTCTTTTTAACCTGTTCCTTAAATCACTAGTGCTTAGGAAATCTATTGGAGGCAGAAGCCGTCAAGGGTAGCTTAGGGTTAGGGTTAGGGTTAGGGTGAGGGTTAGGGTACGGCTTAGGGTACGGGTTCGGGGAGGGATTCGGGTAGGGCGTAGGGTATGGGTTAGAGTTAGGGTTTGGGTTAGTGTTAGGTTTAGGGCTCGGTTAAGGGTTCGGGATAGGATTAGGGTACGCGTTAGTGTTAGGGTAGGGGTTAGGGTTAGGGTACGCTTTAGGGTGAGGGTAGTTATTAAACCTATCCCACACTCTAGATACCCCTTAGCACGTAAAGTAATATTATTTGGGGGTCCAGCCATGGAGAAGGGTTTAGACACTAGAAGAAGATAAGGAACACACCCATTATCACGAAATCACATTAGGATTCATTTTTAACCTGTTCCTTAAAACACTAGTGCTTAGGAAATCTATTGGAGGCAGAAGCCAACAAGGGTAGCTTAGGGTTAGGGTTAGGGTTAGGGTGAGGGTTAGGGTACGGTTTAGGGTACGGGTTCAGGGAGGGTTTCGGGTAGGGCGTAGGGTATGGGTTAGGGTTAGGTTTAGAGTTAGTGTTAGGGTTAGGGCTCGGTTTAGGGTACGGGTTAGGATTAGGGTACGCGCTAGGGTTAGTGTAGCGGTTAGGGTTAGGGTACGCGTTAGGGTGAGGGTAGTTAATAAACCTATCCCACTCTCTAGATACCCCTTAGCACGTATAGGAATATTATTTGGGGGTCCAGGAATGGAGAAGAGTTTAGACACTAGGAGAAGATAAGGAACACACCCATTATCACGGAATCACATTAGGATTCTCTTTTTAACCTGTTCCTTAAAACACTAGTGCTTAGAAAATCTATTGGAGGCAGAAGCAGTCAAGGGTAGCTTAGGGTTAGGGTTAGGGTTAGGGTGAGGGCTAGGGTATGGCTTAGGGTACGGGTTCGGGGAGGGGTTCGGGTAGGGCGTAGGGTATGGGTTAGGGTTAGGGTTAGGGTTAGTGTTAGGGTTAGGGCTCGGTTTAGGGTATGGGTTAGGATTAGGGAACGCGTTAGGGTTAGGGTAGGGGTTAGGGTTAGGGTACGTGTTAGGGTGAGGGTAGTTATTAAACCTATCACACTCTCTAGATACCCCATAGCACGTAAAGGAATATTATTTGGGGGTCCAGCCATGGAGAAGAGTTTAGACACGAGGAGAAGATAAGGAACACACCCATTATCAAGAAATCACATTAGGATTCTCTTTTTAACCTGTTCCTTAAAACACTAGTGCTTAGGAAATCTATTGGAGGCAGAAGCAGTCAAGGGTAGCTTAGGGTTAGGGTTAGGGTTAGGGTGAGGGATAGGGTATGGCTTAGGGTACGGGTTCGGGGAGGGGTTCGGGTAGGGCGTAGGGTATGGGTTAGGGTTAGGGTAAGGGTTAGTGTTAGGGTTAGGGCTCGGTTTAGGGTACGGGTTAGGATTAGGGTACGCATTAGTGTTAGGGTACGCGTTAGGGTGAGGTTAGTTATTAAACCTATCCCACTCTCAAGATACCCCTTAGCACGTAAAGGAATATTATTTGGGGGTCCAGCCATGGAGAAGAGTTTAGACACTAGGAGAAGATAAGGAACACACCCATTATCAAGAAATCACATTAGGATTCTCTTTTTAACCTGTTCCTTAAAACACTAGTGCTTAGGAAATCTATTGGAGGCAGAAGCAGTCAAGGGTAGCTTAGGATTAGGGTTAGGGTTAGGGTGAGTGTTAGGGTACGGCTTACGATACGGGTTCGTGGAGGGGTTCGGGTAGGGCGTAGGGTATGGGTTAGGGTTAGGGTTAGGGCTAGTGTTAGGGTTAGGGCTCGGTTTAGGTTACGGGTTAGGATTAGGGTATGCGTTAGGGTTAGGGTAGGGGTTAGTGTTAGGGTACGCGTTAGGGTGAGGGTAGTTATTAAACCTATTCCACTCTCTAGATACCCCTTAGCACGTACAGGAATATTATTGGGGGTCCAGCCATGGAGAAGAGTTTAGACACTAGGAGAAGATAAGGAACACACCCATTATCACGAAATCACATTAGGATTCTCTTTTTAACCTGTTCCTTAAAACAATAGTGCTTAGGAAATCTATTGGAGGCAGAAGCAGTCAAGGGTAGCTTAGGGTTAGGGATAGGGTTAGGGTGAGGGTTAGGGTATGGCTTAGGGTACGGGTTCGGGGAGGGGTTCGGGTAGGGCGTAGGGTATGGGTTAGGGTTAGGGTTAGGGTTAGTGTTAGGGTTAGGGCTCGGTTTAGGGTACGGGTTAGGATTAGGGTACGCGTTAGCGTTAGGGTAGGGGTTAGGGTTAGGGTACGCGTTAGGGTGGGGGTAGTTATTAAACCTATCACACTCTCTAGATACCCCTTAGCACGTAAAGGAATATTATTTGGGGGTCCAGCCATGGAGAAGAGTTTAGACACTAGGAGAAGATAAGGAACACACCCATTATCAAGAAATCACATTAGGATTCTCTTTTTAACCTGTTCCTTAAAACACTAGTGCTTAGGAAATCTATTGGAGGCAGAAGCAGTCAAGGGTAGCTTAGGGTTAGGGTTAGGGTTAGGGTGAGGGTTAGGGTACGGCTTAGGGTACGGGTTCGGGGAGGGGTTCGGGTAGGGCGTAGGGTATGTGTTAGGGTTAGGGTTAGGGCTAGTGTTAGGGTTAGGGCTCGGTTTAGGGTACGGGTTAGGATTAGGGTACGCGTTAGGGTTAGGGTAGGGTTTAGGGTTAGGGTACGCGTTAGGGTGAGGGTAGTTATTAAACCTATCCCACTCTCTAGATACCCATTAGCACGTAAAGGAATATTATTTGGGGGTCCAGCCATGGAGAAGAGTTTAGACACTAGGAGAAGATAAGGAACACACCCATTATCAAGAAATCACATTAGGATTCTCTTTTTAACCTGTTCCTTAAAACACTAGTGCTTAGGAAATCTATTGGAGGCAGAAGCAGTCAAGGGTAGCTTAGGGTTAGGGTTAGGGTTAGGGTGAGGGTTAGGGTACGGCTTAGGGTACGGGTTCGGGGAGGGGTTCGGGTAGGGCGTAGGCTATGGGTTAGGGTTAGGGTTAGGGTTAGTGTTAGGGTTAGGGCTCGGTTTAGGGTACGGGTTAGGATTAGGGTACGCGTTAGGGTTAGTGTAGGGGTTAGGGTTAGGGTACACGTTAGGGTGAGGGTAGTTATTAAACCTATCACACTCTCTAGATACCCCTTAGCACGTAAAGGAATATTATTTGGGGGTCCAGCCATGGAAAAGAGTTTAGACAAGAGGAGAAGATATGGAACACACCCATTATCAAGAAAACACATTAGGATTCTCTTTTTAACCTGTTCCTTAAATCACTAGTGCTTAGGAAATCTATTGGAGGCAGAAGCGGTCAAGGGTAGCTTAGGGTTAGGTTTAGGGTTAGGGTGAGGGTTAGGGTACGGCTTAGGGTACGGGTTCGGGCAGGGATTCGGATAGGGCGTAGGGTATGTGTTAGAGTTAGGGTTAGGGTTAGTGTTAGGGTTAGGGCTCGGTTAAGGGTTCGGGTTAGGATTAGGGTACGCGTTATTGTTAAGGTAGCGGTTAGGGTTAGGGTACGCTTTAGGGTGAGGGTAGTTATTAAACCTATCCCACTCTCTAGATACCCCTTAGCACGTAAAGGAATATTATTTGGGGGTCCAGCCATGGAGAAGGGTTTAGACACTAGGAGAAGATAAGGAACACACCCATTATCAAGAAATCACAATATGATTCTCTTTTTAAACTGTTCCTTAAAACACTAGTGGTTAGGAAATCTATTGGAGGCAGAAGCACTCAAGGGTAGCTTAGGGTTAGGGTTAGGGTTAGGGTGTGGGTTAGGGTACGGCTTAGGGTACGGGTTCGGGAAGGGGTTCGGGTACGGCATAGGGTATGGGTTAGGGTTAGGGTTATTGTTAGTGTTAGGGTTAGGTCTCGGTTTATGGTATGATTTAGGATTAGGGTATGCGTTAGGGTTAGGGTAGTGGTTAGGGTTAGGGTACGCATTAGAGTGAGGGTAGTTATTAAACCTATCCCACTCTCTAGATACCCCTTAGGACGTAAAAGAATATTATTTGGGGGTCCAGCCATGGAGAAGAGTTTAGACACCAGGATAAGATAAGGAACACACCCATTATCAAGAAGTCACATTAGGATTCTCTTTTGAAACTGTTTTTAAAAACACTACTGTTTAGGAAATCTATTGCAGGCAGAAGCAGTCAAGGGTAGCTTAGCATTAGGGTTAGGGTTAGGGTACGGCTTAGGGTACGGGTTAGGTGAGGGGTTCGGGTAGGGCGTAGGGTTTGGGTTAGGGTTAGGTTTAGGGTTAGTGTTAGGGTTAGGGCTCGGTTTAGGGTACGGTTTAGGATTAGTGTATGCGTTAGTGTTAGGGTAGGGGTTAGGGTTAGGGTACGCATTAGGGTTAGGGTAGTTATTAAACCTATCCCACTCTGTAGATACCCCTTAGCACGTAAAGGAATATTATTTTGGGGTCCAGCCATGGAGAAGAGTTTCGACACTAGGATAAGATAAAGATCACACCCATTATAAAGAAATCACATTAGGATTCTCTTTTTAACCTATTCCTTAAAACACTAGTGCTGAGGAAATCTATTGAAGGCAGAAGCAGTCAAGGGTAGCTTAGGGTTAGGGTTAGGGTTAGGGTGAGGTTTAGGGTACGGGTTCGGGGACGGGTTCGGGAAGGGCGTAGGGTATGGGTTAGGATTAGGGTACGCGTTAGGGTTAGGGTAGGGGTTAGGGTTAGGGTACGCATTAGGGTGAGGGTAGTTATTAAACCTATCCCACTCTCTAGATACCCCTTAGCACGTAAAGGAATATTATTTGGGGGTCCAGCCATGGAGAAGAGTTTAGACACTAGGAGAAGATAAGGAACACACCCATTATCACGAAATCACATTAGGATTCTCTTTTTAACCTGTTCCTTAAAACACTAGTGCTTAGGAAATCTATTGGAGGCAGAAGCAGTCAAGGGTAGCTTAGGGTTAGGGTTTGGGTTAGGGTGAGGGCTAGGGTATGGCTTAGGGTACGGGTTCGGGGAGGGGTTCGGCTAGGGCGTAGGGTATGGGTTAGGGTTAGGGTTAGGGTTAGTGTTAGGATTAGGGCTCGGTTTAGGGTACGGGTTAGGATTATGGTACGCGTTAGGGTTAGGGTATGGGTTAGGGTTAGGGTACGCGATAGGGTGAGGGTAGTTATTAAACCTATCACACTCTCTAGATACCCCTTAGCACATAAAGGAATATTATTTGGGGGTCCAGGAATGGAGAAGAGTTTAGACACGAGGAGAAGATAAGGAACACACCCATTATCAAGAAATCACATTAGGATTCTCTTTTTAACATGTTCCTTAAAACACTAGTGCTTAGGAAATCTATTGGAGGCAGAAGCCGTCAAGGTTAGCTTAGGGTTAGGGTTAGGGTGAGGGTTAGGGTACGGCTTAGGGCACGGGTTCGGGGAGGGGTTCGGGTAGGGCGTAGGGTATGGGTTAGGGTTAGGGTTAGGGTTAGTGTTAGGGTTAGGGCTCGGTTTAGGGTACGGGTTAGGATTAGGGTACGCGTTAGGGTTAGTGTACGCGTTAGGGTGAGGGTAGTTATTAAACCTATCCCACTCTCTAGATACCCCTTAGCACGTACAGGAATATTATTGGGGGTCCAGCCATGGAGAAGAGTTTAGACACTAGGAAAAGATAAGGAACACACCCATTATCACGAAATCACATTAGGATTCTCTTTTTAACCTGTTCCTTAAAACACTAGTGCTTAGGAAATCTATTGGAGGCAGAAGCAGTCAAGGGTAGCTTAGGGTTAGGGTTAGGGTTAGGGTGAGGGTTAGGGTATGGCTTAGGGTACGGGTTCGGGGAGGGGTTCGGGTAGGGCGTAGGGTATGGGTTAGGGTTAGGGTTAGGTTTAGTGTTAGGGTTAGGGCTCGGTTTAGGGTACGGGTTAGGATTAGGGTACGCGTTAGTGTTAGGGTAGTGGTTAGGGTTAGGGTACGCGTTAGGGTGGGGGTAGTTTTTAAACCTATCACACTCTCTAGATACCCCTTAGCACGTAAAGGAATATTATTTGGGGGTCCAGCCTTGGAGAAGAGTTTAGACACGAGGAGAATATAAGGAACACACCCATTATCAAGAAATCACATTAGGATTCTCTTTTTAACCTGTTCCTTAAAACACTAGTGCTTAGGAAATCTATTGGAGGCAGAAGCAGTCAAGGGTAGCTTAGGGTTAGGGTTACGGTTAGGGTGAGGGTTAGGGTACGGCTTAGGGTACGGGTTCGGGGAGGGGTTCGGGTAGGGCGTAGGGTATGGGTTAGGGTTAGGGTTAGGGCTAGTGTTAGGGTTAGGGCTCGGTTTAGGGTACGGGTTAGGATTAGGGTATGCGTTAGGGTTAGGGTAGGGGTTAGGGTTAGGATACGCGTTAGAGTGAGGGTAGTTATTAAACCTATCCCACTCTCTAGATAGCCCTTAGCACGTAAAGGAATATTATTTGGGGGTCCAGCCATGGAGAAGAGTTTAGACACGAGGAGAAGATAAGGAACACACCCATTATCAAGAAATCACATTAGGATTCTCTTTTTAACCTTTTCCTTAAATCACTAGTGCTTAGGAAATCTATTGGAGGCAGAAGCCGTCAAGGGTAGCTTAGGGTTAGGGTTAGGGTTAGGGTGAGGGTTAGGGTACGGCTTAGGGTACGGGTTCGGGGAGGGGTTCGGGTAGGGCGTAGGGTATGGGTTAGGGTTAGGGTTAGGGTTAGTGTTAGGGTTAGGGCTTGGTTTAGGGTACGGGTTAGGATTAGGGTACGCGTTAGTGTTAGGGTAGGGGTTAGGGTTAGGGTACGCTTTAGGTTGAGGGTAGTTATTAAACCTATCCCACTCTCTAGATACCCCTTAGCACGTAAAGGAATATTATTTGGGCGTCCAGCCATGGAGAAGGGTTTAGACACTAGGAGAAGATAAGGAACACACCCATTATCAAGAAATCACAATATGATTCTCTTTTTAAACTGTTCCTTAAAACACTAGTGGTTAGGAAATCTATTGGAGGCAGAAGCAGTCAAGGGTAGCTTAGGGTTAGGGTTAGGGTTAGGGTGAGGGTTAGGGTATGGCTTAGGGTACGGGTTCGGGGAGGGGTTCGGGTAGGGCGTAGGGTATGGGTTAGGGTTAGGGTTAGGGTTAGTGTTAGGGTTAGGGCTCGGTTTAGGGTACGGGTTAGGATTAGGGTACGCGTTAGGGTTAGGGTAGGGGTTAGGGTTAGGGTACGCGTTAGGGTGGGGGTAGTTATTGAACCTATCACACTCTCTAGATACCCCTTAGCACGTAAAGGAATATTATTTGGGGGTCCAGCCATGGAGAAGAGTTTAGACACTAGGAGAAGATAAGGAACACACCCATTATCAAGAAATCACATTAGGATTCTCTTTTTAACCTGTTCCTTAAAACACTAGTGCTTAGGAAATCTATTGGAGGCAGAAGCCGTCAAGGGTAGCTTAGGGTTAGGGTTAGGGTTAGGTTTAGGGTGAGGGTTAGGGTACGGCTTAGGGCACGGGTTCGGGGAGGGGTTCGGGTAGGGCGTAGGGTATGGGTTAGGGTTAGGGTTAGGGTTAGTGTTAGGGTTAGGGCTCGGTTTAGGGTACGGGTTAGGATTAGGGTTCGCGTTAGGGTTAGTGTACGCGTTAGGGTGAGGGTAGTTATTAAACCTAACCCACTCTCTAGATATCCCTTAGCACGTACAGGAATATTATTGGGGGTCCAGCCATGGAGAAGAGTTTAGACACTAGGAGAAGATAAGGAACACACCCATTATCACGAAATCACATTAGGATTCTCTTTTTAACCTGTTCCTTAAAACACTAGTGCTTAGGAAATCTATTGGAGGCAGAAGCAGTCAAGGGTAGCTTAGGGTTAGGGTTAGGGTTAGGGTGAGGGTTAGGGTATGGCTTAGGGTACGGGTTCGGGGAGGGGTTCGGGTAGGGCGTAGGGTATGGGTTAGGGTAAGGGTTAGGGTTAGTGTTAGGGTTAGGGCTCGGTTTAGGATACGGGTTAGGATTAGGGTACGCGTTAGTGTTAGGGTAGTGGTTAGGGTTAGGGTACGCGTTAGGGTGGGGATAGTTTTTAAACCTATCACACTCTCTAGATACCCCTTAGCACGTAAAGGAATATTATTTGGGGATCCAGCCTTGGAGAAGAGTTTAGACACGAGGAGAATATAAGGAACACACCCATTATCAAGAAATCACATTAGGATTCTCTTTTTAAACTGTTCCTTAAAACACTAGTGCTTAGGAAATCTATTGGAGGCAGAAGCAGTCAAGGGTAGGTTAGGGTTAGGGTTAGGGTTAGGTTGAGGGTTAGGGTACGGGTTCGGGGACGGGTTCGGGAAGGGCGTAGGGTATGGGTTAGGATTAGGGTACGCGTTAGGGTTAGGGTAGGTGTTAGGGTTAGGGTACGCGATAGGGTGAGGGTAGTTATTAAACCTATCACACTCTCTAGATACCCCTTAGCACATAAAGGAATATTATTTGGGGGTCCATCCATGGAGAAGAGTTTAGACACGAGGAGAAGATAAGGAACACACCCATTATCACGAAATCACATTAGGATTCTCTTTTTAACCTGTTCCTTAAAACACTAGTGCTTAGGAAATCTATTGGAGGCAGAAGCAGTCAAGGGTAGCTTAGGGTTAGGGTTTGGGTTAGGGTGAGGGGCTAGGGTATGGCTTAGGGTACGGGTTCGGGGAGGGGTTCGGGTAGGGCGTAGGGTATGGGTTAGGGTTAGGGTTAGGGTTAGTGTTAGGATTAGGGCTCGGTTTAGGGTACGGGTTAGGATTAGGGTACGCGTTAGGGTTAGGGTAGGTGTTAGGGTTAGGGTACGCGATAGGGTGAGGGTAGTTATTAAACCTATCACACTCTCTAGATACCCCTTAGCACATAAAGGAATATTATTTGGGGGTCCATCCATGGAGAAGAGTTTAGACACGAGGAGAAGATAAGGAACACACCCATTATCAAGAAATCACATTAGGATTCTCTTTTTAACATGTTCCTTAAAACACTAGTGCTTAGGAAATCTATTGGAGGCAGAAGCCGTCAAGGGTAGCTTAGAGTTAGGGTTAGGGTTAGGGTTAGGGTGAGGGTTAGGGTACGGCTTAGGGCACGGGTTCGGGGAGGGGTTCGGGTAGGGTGTAGGGTATGGGTTAGGGTTAGGGTTAGGGTTAGTGTTAGGGTTAGGGCTCGGTTTAGGGTACGGGTTAGGATTAGGGTACGCGTTAGGGTTAGTGTACGCGTTAGGGTGAGGGTAGTTATTAAACCTATCCCACTCTCTAGATACCCCTTAGCACGTACAGGAATATTATTGGGGGTCCAGCCATGGAGAAGAGTTTAGACACTAGGAGAAGATAAGGAACACACCCATTATCACGAAATCACATTAGGATTCTCTTTTTAACCTGTTCCTTAAAACACTAGTGCTTAGGAAATCTATTGGAGGCAGAAGCAGTCAAGGGTAGCTTAGGGTTAGGGTTAGGTTTAGGGTGAGGGTTAGGGTATGGCTTAGGGTACGGGTTCGGGGAGGGGTTCGCGTAGGGCGTAGGGTATGGGTTAGGGTTAGGGTTAGGGTTAGTGTTAGGGTTAGGGGCTCGGTTTAGGGTACGGGTTAGGATTAGGGTAGTGGTTAGGGTTAGGGTATGCGTTAGGGTGGGGGTAGTTTTTAAACCTATCACACTCTCTAGATACCCCTTAGCACGTAAAGGAATATTATTTGGGGGTCCAGCCTTGGAGAAGAGTTTAGACACGAGGAGAATATAAGGAACACACCCATTATCAAGAAATCACATTAGGATTCTCTTTTTAACCTGTTCCTTAAAACACTAGTGCTTAGGAAATCTATTGGAGACAGAAGCAGTCAAGGGTAGCTTAGGGTTAGGGTTAGGGTTAGGGTGAGGGTTAGGGTATGGCTTAGGGTACGGGTCCGGGGAGGGGTTCGGGTAGGGCGTAGGGTATGGGTTAGGGTTAGAGTTAGGGTTAGTGTTAGGGTTAGGGCTCGTTTAGGGTACGGGTTAGGATTAGGGTACTCGTTAGGTTTAGGGTAGCGGTTAGGGTTAGGGTACGCGTTAGGGTGAGGGTAGTTATTAAACCTATCCCACTCTCTAGATACCCGTTAGCACGTAAAGGAATATTATTTGGGGGTCCAGCCATGGAGAAGAGTTTAGACACTAGGAGAAGATAAGGAACACACCCATTATCACGAAATCACATTAGGATTCTCTTTTTAACCTGTTCCTTAAAACACTAGTGCTTAGGAAATCTATTGGAGGCAGAAGCCGTCAAGGGTAGCTTAGGGTTAGGGTTAGGGTTAGGGTGAGGGTTAGGGTACGGCTTAGGGTACGGGTTCGGGGAGGGGTTCGGGTAGGGCGTAGGGTATGGGTTAGGGTTAGGGTTAGAGTTAGTGTTAGGGTTAGGGCTCGGTTTAGGGTATGGGTTAGGATTAGGGTACGCGTTAGGGTTAGGGTAGGGGTTAGGGTTAGGGTACGTGTTAGGGTGAGGGTAGTTATTAAACCTATCCCACTCTCTAGATACCCCTTAGCACGTAAAGGAATATTATTTGGGGGTCCAGCCATGGAGAAGAGTTTAGACACTAGGAGAAGATAAGGAACACACCCATTATCACGAAATCACATTAGGATTCTCTTTTTAACCTGTTCCTTAAAACACTAGTGCTTAGGAAATCTATTGGAGGCAGAAGCAGTCAAGGGTAGCTTAGGGTTAGGGTTTGGGTTAGGGTGAGGGCTAGGGTATGGCTTAGGGTACGGGTTCGGGGAGGGGTTCGGGTAGGGCGTAGGGTATGGGTTAGGGTTAGGGTTAGGGTTAGTGTTAGGATTAGGGCTCGGTTTAGGGTACGGGTTAGGATTAGGGTACGCGTTAGGGTTAGGGTACGCGATAGGGTGAGGGTAGTTATTAAACCTATCACACTCTCTAGATACCCCTTAGCACATAAAGGAATATTATTTGGGGGTCCAGCCATGGAGAAGAGTTTAGACACGAGGAGAAGATAAGGAACACACCCATTATCAAGAAATCACATTAGGATTCTCTTTTTAACATGTTCCTTAAAACACTAGTGCTTAGGAAATCTATTGGAGGCAGAAGCCGTCAAGGGTAGCTTAGGGTTAGGGTTAGGGTTAGGGTGAGGGTTAGGGTACGGCTTAGGGCACTGGTTCGGGGAGGTGTTCGTGTAGGGCGTAGGGTATGGGTTAGGGTTAGGGTTAGGGTTAGTGTTAGGGTTAGGGCTCGGATTAGGGTACGGGTTAGGATTAGGGTAGTGGTTAGGGTTAGGGTATGCGTTAGGGTGGGGGTAGTTTTTAAACCTATCACACTCTCTAGATACCCCTTAGCACGTAAAGGAATATTATTTGGGTGTCCAGCCTTGGAGAAGAGTTTAGACACGAGGAGAATATAAGGAACACACCCATTATCAAGAAATCACATTAGGATTCTCTTTTTAACCTGTTCCTTAAAACACTAGTGCTTAGGAAATCTATTGGAGGCAGAAGCAGTCAAGGGTAGCTTAGGGTTAGGGTTAGGGTTAGGGTGAGGGTTAGGGTACGGCTTAGGGTACGGGTTCGGGGAGGGGTTCGGGTAGGGCGTAGGGTATGGGTTAGGGTTATGGTTAGGGCTAGTGTTAGGGTTAGGGCTCGGTTTAGGGTACGGGTTAGGATTAGTGTATGCGTTAGGGTTAGGGTAGGGGTTAGGGTTAGGATACGCGTTAGAGTGAGGGTAGTTATTAAACCTATCCCACTCTCTAGATAGCCCTTAGCACGTAAAGGAATATTATTTGGGGGTCCAGCCATGGAGAAGAGTTTAGACACGAGGAGAAGATAAGGAACACACCCATTATCAAGAAATCACATTAGGATTCTCTTTTTAACCTGTTCCTTAAATCACTAGTGCTTAGGAAATCTATTGGAGGCAGAAGCCGTCAAGGGTAGCTTAGGGTTAGGGTTAGGGTTAGGGTGAGGGTTAGGGTACGGCTTAGGGTACGGGTTCGGGGAGGGGTTCAGGTAGGGCGTAGGGTATGGGTTAGAGTTAGGGTTAGGGTTAGTGTTAGGGTTAGGGCTTGGTTTAGGGTACGGGTTAGGATTAGGGTACGCGTTAGTGTTAGGGTAGGGGTTAGGGTTAGGGTACGCTTTAGGTTGAGGGTAGTTATTAAACCTATCCCACTCTCTAGATACCCCTTAGCACGTAAAGGAATATTATTTGGGCGTCCAGCCATGGAGAAGGGTTTAGACACTAGGAGAAGATAAGGAACACACCCATTATCAAGAAATCAGAATATGATTCTCTTTTTAAACTGTTCCTTAAAACACTAGTGGTTAGGAAATCTATTGGAGGCAGAAGCAGTCAAGGGTAGCTTAGGGTTAGGGTTAGGGTTAGGGTGAGGGTTAGGGTATGGCTTAGGGTACGGGTTCGGGGAGGGGTTCGGGTAGGGCGTAGGGTATGTGTTAGGGTTAGAGTTAGGGTTAGTGTTAGGGTTAGGGCTCGGTTTAGGGTACGGGTTAGGATTAGGGTACTCGTTAGGTTTAGGGTAGCGGTTAGGGTTAGGGTACGCGTTAGGGTGAGGGTAGTTATTAAACCTATCACACTCTCTAGATACCCCTTAGCACGTAAAGGAATATTATTTGGGGGTCCAGCCATGGAGAAGAGTTTAGACACTAGGAGAAGATAAGGAACACACCCATTATCACGAAATCACATTAGGATTCTCTTTTTAACCTGTTCCTTAAAACACTAGTGCTTAGGAAATCTATTGGAGGCAGAAGCAGTGAAGGGTAGCTTAGGGTTAGGGTGAGGGTTAGGGTGAGGGTTAGGGTACGGCTTAGGGTACGGGTTCGGGGAGGGGTTCGGGTAGGGCGTAGGGTATGGGTTAGGGTTAGGGTTAGGGCTAGTGTTAGGGTTAGGGCTCGGTTTAGGATACGGGTTAGGATTAGGGTACGCGTTAGGGTTAGGGTAGGGGTTAGGGTTAGGGTACGCGTTAGGGTGAGGGTAGTTATTAAACCTATCCCACTCTCTAGATACCCCTTAGCACGTAAAGGAATATTATTTGGGGGTCCAACCATGGAGAAGAGTTTAGACACGAGGAGAATATAAGGAACACACCCATTATCAAGAAATCACATTAGGATTCTCTTTTTAACCTGTTCCTTAAAACACTAGTGCTTAGGAAATCTATTGGAGGCAGAAGCAGTCAAGGGTAGCTTAGGGTTAGGGTTAGGGTTAGGGTGAGGGTTAGGGTATGGCTTAGGGTACGGGTTCGGGGAGGGGTTCGGGTAGGGCGTAGGGTATGGGTTAGGGTTAGGGTTAGGGTTAGTGTTAGGGTTAGGGCTCGGTTTAGGGTACGGGTTAGGATTAGGGTACGCATTAGGGTTAGGGTAGGGGTTAGGGTTAGGGTACGCGTTAGGGTGGGTGTAGTTATTAAACCTATCACACTCTCTAGATACCCCTTAGCACGTAAAGGAATATTATTTGGGGGTCCAGCCATGGAGAAGAGTTTAGACACGAGGAGAAGATAAGGAACACACCCATTATCAAGAAATCACATTAGGATTCTCTTTTTAACCTGTTCCTTAAAACACTAGTGCTTAGGAAATCTATTGGAGGCAGAAGCAGTCAAGGGTAGCTTAGGGTTAGGGTTTGGGTTAGGGTGAGGGCTAGGGTATGGCTTAGGGTACGGGTTCGGGGAGGGGTTCGGGTAGGGCGTAGGGTATGGGTTAGGGTTAGGGTTAGGGTTAGTGTTAGGATTAGGGCTCGGTTTAGGGTACGGGTTAGGATTAGGGTACGCGTTAGGGTTAGGGTACGCGATAGGGTGAGGGTAGTTATTAAACCTATCACACTCTCTAGATACCCCTTAGCACATAAAGGAATATTATTTGGGGGTCCAGCCATGGAGAAGAGTTTAGACACGAGGAGAAGATAAGGAACACACCCATTATCAAGAAATCACATTAGGATTCTCTTTTTAACATGTTCCTTAAAACACTAGTGCTTAGGAAATGTATTGGAGGCAGAAGCCGTCAAGGGTAGCTTAGGGTTAGGGTTAGGGTTAGGGTGAGGGTTAGGGTACGGCTTAGGGCACTGGTTCGGGGAGGTGTTCGGGTAGGGCGTAGGGTATGGGTTAGGGTTAGGGTTAGGGTTAGTGTTAGGGTTAGGGCTCGGTTTAGGGTACGGGTTAGGATTAGGGTACGTGTTAGGGTTAGTGTACGCATTAGGGTGAGGGTAGTTATTAAACCTATTCCACTCTCTAGATAACCCTTAGCACGTACAGGAATATTATTGGGGGTCCAGCAATGGAGAAGAGTTTAGAAACTAGGAGAAGATAAGGAACACACCCATTATTACGAAATCACATTAGGATTCTCTTTTTAACCTGTTCCTTAAAACACTAGTGCTTAGGAAATCTATTGGAGGCAGAAGCAGTGAAGGGTAGCTTAGGGTTAGGGTTAGGGTTAGGGTGAGGGTTAGGGTATGGCTTAGGGTACGGGTTCGGGGAGGGGTTCGGGTAGGGCTTAGGGTATGGGTTAGGGTTAGGGTTAGGGTTAGTGTTAGGGTTAGGGCTCGGTTTAGGGTACGGGTTAGGATTAGGGTACGCGTTAGGGTTAGGGTAGGGGTTAGGGTTAGGGTACGCGTTAGGGTGGGGGTAGTTATTAAACCTATCACACTCTCTAGATACCCCTTAGCACGTAAAGGAATATTATTTGGGGGTCCAGCCATGGAGAAGAGTTTAGACACTAGGAGAAGATAAGGAACACACCCATTATCAAGAAATCACATTAGGATTCTCTTTTTAACCTGTTCCTTAAAACACTAGTGCTTAGGAAATCTATTGGAGGCAGAAGCCGTCAAGGGTAGCTTAGGGTTAGGGTTAGGGTTAGGTTTAGGGTGAGGGTTAGGGTACGGCTTAGGGCACGGGTTCGGGGAGGGGTTCGGGTAGGGCGTAGGGTATGGGTTAGGGTTAGGGTTAGGGTTAGTGTTAGGGTTAGGGCTCGGTTTAGGGTACGGGTTAGGATTAGGGTACGCGTTAGGGTTAGTGTACGCGTTAGGGTGAGGGTAGTTATTAAACCTATCCCACTCTCTAGATACCCCTTAGCACGTACAGGAATATTATTGGGGGTCCAGCCATGGAGAAGAGTTTAGACACTAGGAGAAGATAAGGAACACACCCATTATCACGAAATCACATTAGGATTCTCTTTTTAACCTGTTCCTTAAAACACTAGTGCTTAGGAAATCTATTGGAGGCAGAAGCAGTCAAGGGTAGCTTAGGGTTAGGGTTAGGGTTAGGGTGAGGGTTAGGGTATGGCTTAGGGTACGGGTTCGGGGAGGGGTTCGGGTAGGGCGTAGGGTATGGGTTAGGGTTAGGGTTAGGGTTAGTGTTAGGGTTAGGGCTCGGTTTAGGGTACGGGTTAGGATTAGGGTACGCGTTAGTGTTAGGGTAGTGGTTAGGGTTAGGGTACGCGTTAGGGTGGGGGTAGTTTTTAAACCTATCACACTCTCTAGATACCCCTTAGCACGTAAAGGAATATTATTTGGGGGTCCAGCCTTGGAGAAGAGTTTAGACACGAGGAGAATATAAGGAACACACCCATTATCAAGCAATCACATTAGGATTCTCTTTTTAACCTGTTCCTTAAATCACTAGTGCTTAGGAAATCTTTTGGAGGCAGAAGCCGTCAAGGGTAGCTTAGGGTTAGGGTTAGGGTTAGGGTGAGGGTTAGGGTACGGCTTAGGGTACGGGTTCGGGGAAGGATTCGGGTAGGGCGTAGGGTATGGGTTAGGGTTAGGGTTAGAGTTAGTGTTAGGGTTAGGGCTCGGTTTAGGGTATGGGTTAGGATTAGGGTACGCGTTAGGGTTAGGGTAGGGGTTAGTGTTAGGGTACGCGTTAGGGTGAGGGTAGTTATTAAACCTATCCCACTCTCTAGACACCCCTTACCACGTAAAGGAATATTATTTGGGGGTCCAGCCATGGAGAAGAGTTTAGACACTAGGAGAAGATAAGGAACACACCCATTATCACGAAATCACATTAGGATTCTCTTTTTAACCTGTTCCTTAAAACACTAGTGCTTAGGAAATCTATTGGAGGCAGAAGCAGTCAAGGGTAACTTAGGGTTAGGGTTTGGGTTAGGGTGAGGGCTAGGGTATGGCTTAGGGTACGGGTTCGGGGAGGGGTTCGGGTAGGGCGTAGGGTATGGGTTAGGGTTAGGGTTAGGGTTAGTGTTAGGATTAGGGCTCGGTTTAGGGTACGGGTTAGGATTAGGGTACGCGTTAGGGTTAGGGTAGGGGTTAGGGTTAGGGTACGCGATAGGGTGAGGGTAGTTATTAAACCTATCACACTCTCTAGATACCCCTTAGCACATAAAGGAATATTATTTGGGGGTTCAGCCATGGAGAAGAGTTTAGACACGAGGAGAAGATAAGGAACACACCCATTATCAAGAAATCACATTAGGATTCTCTTTTTAACATGTTCCTTAAAACACTAGTGCTTAGGAAATATATTGGAGGCAGAAGCCGTCAAGGGTAGCTTAGGGTTAGGGTTAGGGTTAGGGTGAGGGTTAGGGTACGGCTTAGGGCACTGGTTCGGGGAGGTGTTCGGGTAGGGCGTAGGGTATGGGTTAGGGTTAGGGTTAGGGTTAGTGTTAGGGTTAGGGCTCGGTTTAGGGTACGGGTTAGGATTAGGGTACGTGTTAGGGTTAGTGTACGCGTTAGGGTGAGGGTAGTTATTAAACCTATTCCACTCTCTAGATACCCCTTAGCACGTACAGGAATATTATTGGGGGTCCAGCCATGGAGAAGAGTTTAGACACTAGGAGAAGATAAGGAACACACCCATTATCACGAAATCACATTAGGATTCTCTTTTTAACCTGTTCCTTAAAACACTAGTGCTTAGGAAATCTATTGGAGGCAGAAGCAGTCAAGGGTAGCTTAGGGTTAGTGTTAGGGTTAGGGTGAGGGTTAGGGTATGGCTTAGGGTACGGGTTCGGGGAGGGGTTCGGGTAGGGCGTAGGGTATGGGTTAGGGTTAGGGTTAGGGTTAGTGTTAGGGTTAGGGCTCGGTTTAGGGTACGGGTTAGGATTAGGGTACGCGTTAGGGTTAGGGTAGGGGTTAGGGTTAGGGTACGCGTTAGGGTGGGGGTAGTTATTAAACCTATCACACTCTCTAGATACCCCTTAGCACGTAAAGGAATATTATTTGGGGGTCCAGCCATGGAGAAGAGTTTAGACACTAGGAGAAGATAAGGAACACACCCATTATCAAGAAATCACATTAGGATTCTCTTTTTAACCAGTTCCTTAAAACACTAGTGCTTAGGAAATCTATTGGAGGCAGAAGCCGTCAAGGGTAGCTTAGGGTTAGGGTTAGGGTTAGGGTGAGGGTTAGGGTACGGCTTACAATAAGGGTTCGTGGAGGGGTTCGGGTAGGGCGTAGGGTATGGGTTAGGGTTAGGGTTAGGGCTAGTGTTAGGGTTAGGGCTCGGTTTAGGGTACGGGTTAGGATTAGGGTATGCGTTAGGGTTAGGGTAGGGGTTAGGGTTAGGGTACGCGTTAGGGTGAGGGTAGTTATTAAACCTATCCCACTCTCTAGATACCCCTTAGCACGTAAAGGAATATTATTTGGGGGTCCAGCCATGGAGAAGAGTTTAGACACGAGGAGAAGATAAGGAACACACCCATTATCAATAAATCACATTAGGATTCTCTTTTTAACCTGTTCCTTAAATCACTAGTGCTTAGGAAATCTTTTGGAGGCAGAAGCCGTCAAGGGTAGCTTAGGGTTAGGGTTAGGGTTAGGGTGAGGGTTAGGGTACGGCTTAGGGTACGGGTTCGGGGAGGGGTTCGGGTAGGGCGTAGGGTATGGGTTAGGGTTAGGGTTAGAGTTAGTGTTAGGGTTAGGGCTCGGTTTAGGGTATGGGTTAGGATTAGGGTACGCGTTAGGGTTAGGGTAGGGGTTAGTGTTAGGGTACGCGTTAGGGTGAGGGTAGTTATTAAACCTATCCCACTCTCTAGATACCCCTTAGCACGTAAAGGAATATTATTTGGGGGTCCAGCCATGGAGAAGAGTTTAGACACTAGGAGAAGATAAGGAACACACCCATTATCACGAAATCACATTAGGATTCTCTTTTTAACCTGTTCCGTAAAACACTAGTGCTTAGGAAATCTATTGGAGGCAGAAGCAGTCAAGGGTAGCTTAGGGTTAGGGTTTGGGTTAGGGTGAGGGCTAGGGTATGGCTTAGGGTACGGGTTCGGGGAGGGGTTCGGGTAGGGCGTAGGGTATGGGTTAGGGTTAGGGTTAGGGTTAGTGTTAGGATTAGGGCTCGGTTTAGGGTACGGGTTAGGATTAGGGTACGCGTTAGGGTTAGGGTAGGGGTTAGGGTTAGGGTACGCGATAGGGTGAGGGTAGTTATTAAACCTATCACACTCTCTAGATACCCCTTAGCACATAAAGGAATATTATTTGGGGGTCCAGCCATGGAGAAGAGTTTAGACACGAGGAGAAGATAAGGAACACACCCATTATCAAGAAATCACATTAGGATTCTCTTTTTAACATGTTCCTTAAAACACTAGTGCTTAGGAAATCTATTGGAGGCAGAAGCCGTCAAGGGTAGCTTAGGGTTAGGGTTAGGGTTAGGGTGAGGGTTAGGGTACGGCGTAGGGCACTGGTTCGGGGAGGTGTTCGGGTAGGGCGTAGGGTATGGGTTAGGGTTAGGGTTAGGGTTAGTGTTAGGGTTAGGGCTCGGTTTAGGGTACGGGTTAGGATTAGGGTACGTGTTAGGGTTAGTGTACGCGTTAGGGTGAGGGTAGTTATTAAACCTATTCCACTCTCTAGATACCCCTTAGCACGTACAGGAATATTATTGGGGGTCCAGCCATGGAGAAGAGTTTAGACACTAGGAGAAGATAAGGAACACACCCATTATCACGAAATCACATTAGGATTCTCTTTTTAACCTGTTCCTTAAAACACTAGTGCTTAGGAAATCTATTGGAGGCAGAAGCAGTCAAGGGTAGCTTAGGGTTAGGGTTAGGGTTAGGGTGAGGGTTAGGGTATGGCTTAGGGTACGGGTTCGGGGAGGGGTTCGGGTAGGGCGTAGGGTATGGGTTAGGGTTAGGGTTAGGGTTAGTGTTAGGGTTAGGGCTCGGTTTAGGGTACGGGTTAGGATTAGGGTACGCGTTAGGGTTAGGGTAGGGGTTAGGGTTAGGGTACGCGTTAGGGTGGGGGTAGTTATTAAACCTATCACACTCTCTAGATACCCCTTAGCACGTAAAGGAATATTATTTGGGGGTCCAGCCATGGAGAAGAGTTTAGACACTAGGAGAAGATAAGGAACACACCCATTATCAAGAAATCACATTAGGATTCTCTTTTTAACCTGTTCCTTAAAACACTAGTGCTTAGGAAATCTATTGGAGGCAGAAGCAGTCAAGGGTAGCTTAGGGTTAGGGTTAGGGTTAGGGTGAGGGTTAGGGTACGGCTTAGGGTACGGGTTCGGGGAGGGGTTCGGGTAGGGCGTAGGGTATGGGTTAGGTTTAGGGTTAGGGCTAGTGTTAGGGTTAGGGCTCGGTTTAGGGTACGGGTTAGGATTAGGGTACGCGTTAGGGTTAGGGTAGGGGTTAGGGTTAGGGTACGCGTTAGGGTGAGGGTAGTTATTAAACCTATCCCACTCTCTAGATACCCATTAGCACGTAAAGGAATATTATTTGGGGGTCCAGCCATGGAGAAGAGTGTAGACACTAGGAGAAGATAAGGAACACACCCATTATCAAGAAATCACATTAGGATTCTCTTTTTAACCTGTTCCTTAAAACACTAGTGCTTAGGAAATCTATTGGAGGCAGAAGCAGTCAAGGGTAGCTTAGGGTTAGGGTTAGGGTTAGGGTGAGGGTTAGGGTACGGCTTAGGGTACGGGTTCGGGGAGGGGTTCGGGTAGGGCGTAGGCTATGGGTTAGGGTTAGGGTTAGGGTTAGTGTTAGGGTTAGGGCTCGGTTTAGGGTACGGGTTAGGATTAGGGTACGCGTTAGTGTTAGGGTAGGGGTTAGGGTTAGGGTATGCGATAGGGTGAGGTTAGTTATTAAACCTATCCCACTCTCTAGATACCCCTTAGCACGTAAAGGAATATTATTTCGGGGTCCAGCCATGGAGAAGAGTTTAGACACTAGGAGAAGATAAGGAACACACCCATTATCAAGAAATCACATCAGGATTCTCTTTTTAACTTGTTCCTTAAAACACTAGTGCTTAGGAAATCTATTGGAGGCAGAAGCAGTCAAGGGTAGCTTAGGGTTAGGGTTAGGGTTAGGGTGAGGTTTAGGGTATGGCTTAGGGTACGGGTTCGGGGAGGGGTTCGGGTAGGGCGTAGGGTATGGGTTAGGGTTAGGGTTAGGGCTAGTGTTAGGTTTAGGGCTCGGTTTGGGGTACGGGTTAGGATTAGGGTACGCGTTAGGGTTAGTGTAGGGGTTAGGGTTAGGGTACACGTTAGGGTGAGGGTAGTTATTAAACCTATCACACTCTCTAGATACCCCTTAGCACGTAAAGGAATATTATTTGGGGGTCCAGCCATGGAAAAGAGTTTAGACAAGAGGAGAAGATAAGGAACACACCCATTATCAAGAAATCACATTAGGATTCTCTTTTTAACCTATTCCTTAAATCACTAGTGCTTAGGAAATCTATTGGAGGCAGAAGCCGTCAAGGGTAGTTTAGGGTTAGGTTTAGGGTTAGGGTGAGGGTTAGGGTACGGCTTAGGGTACGGGTTCGGGGAGGGATTCGGATAGGGCGAAGGGTATGGGTTAGAGTTAGGGTTAGGGTTAGTGTTAGGGTTAGGGATCGGTTAAGTGTTCGGGTTAGGATTAGGGTACGCGTTATTGTTAAGGTAGCGGATAGGGTTAGGGTACGCTTTAGGGTGAGGGTAGTTATTAAACCTATCCCACTCTCTAGATACCCCTTAGCACGTAAAGGAATATTATTTGGGGGTCCAGCCATGGAGAAGAGTTTAGACACGAGGAGAAGATAAGGAACACACCCATTATCAAGAAATCACATTAGGATTCTCTTTTTAACATGTTCCTTAAAACACTAGTGCTTAGGAAATCTATTGGAGGCAGAAGCCATCAAGGGTAGCTTAGGGTTAGGGTTAGGGTTAGGGTGAGGGTTAGGGTACGGCTTAGGGCACTGGTTCGGGGAGGTGTTCGGGTAGGGCGTAGGGTATGGTTTAGGGTTAGGGTTAGGGTTAGTGTTAGGATTAGGGCTCGGTTTAGGGTACGGGTTAGGATTAGGGTACGTGTTAGGGTTAGTGTACGCGTTAGGGTGACGGTAGTTATTAAACCTATTCCACTCTCTAGATACCCCTTAGCACGTACAGGAATATTATTGGGGGTCCAGCCATGGAGAAGAGTTTAGACACTAGGAAAAGATAAGGAACACACCCATTATCAAGAAATCACAATATGATTATCTTTTTAAACTGTTCCTTAAAACACTAGTGGTTAGGAAATCTATTGGAGGCAGAAGCACTCAAGGGTAGCTTAGGGTTAGGGTTAGGGTTAGGGTGTGGGTTAGGGTACGGCTTAGGGTACGGGTTCGGGAAGGGGTTCGGGTACGGCGTAGGGTATGGGTTAGGGTTAGGGTTATTGTTAGTGTTAGGGTTAGGTCTCGGTTTATGGTATGGGTTAGGATTAGGGTATGCGTTAGGGTTAGGGTAGGGGTTAGGGTTAGGGTACGCGTTAGAGTGAGGGTAGTTATTAAACCTATCCCACTCTCTAGACACCCCTTAGCACGTAAAGGAATATTATTTGGGGGTCCAGCCATGGAGAAGAGTTTAGACACGAGGAGAAGATAAGGAACACACCCATTATCAATAAATCACATTAGGATTCTCTTTTTAACCTGTTCCTTAAATCACTAGTGCTTAGGAAATCTTTTGGAGGCAGAAGCCGTCAAGGGTAGCTTAGGGTTAGGGTTAAGGTTAGGGTGAGGGTTAGGGTACGGCTTAGGGTACGGGTTCGGGGAGGGGTTCGGATAGGGCGTAGGGTATGGGTTAGGGTTAGGGTTAGGGTTAGTGTTAGGATTAGGGCTCGGTTTAGGGTACGGGTTAGGATTAGGGTACGCGTTAGGGTTAGGGTAGGGGTTAGGGTTAGGGTACGCGATAGGGTGAGGGTAGTTATTAAACCTATCACTACTCTCTAGATACCCCTTAGCACATAAAGGAATATTATTTGGGCGTCCAGCCATGGAGAAGAGTTTAGACACGAGGAGAAGATAAGGAACACACCCATTATCAAGAAATCACATTAGGATTCTCTTTTTAACATGTTCCTTAAAACACTAGTGCTTAGGAAATCTATTGGAGGCAGAAGCCGTCAAGGGTAGCTTAGGGTTAGGGTTAGGGTTAGGGTGAGGGTTAGGGTACGGCTTAGGGTACGGGTTCGGGGAGGGATTCGGATAGGGCGAAGGGTATGGGTTAGAGTTAGGGTTAGGGTTAGTGTTAGGGTTAGGGATCGGTTAAGTGTTCGGGTTAGGATTAGGGTACGCGTTATTGTTAAGGTAGCGGTTAGGGTTAGGGTACGCTTTAGGGTGAGGGTAGTTATTAAACCTATCCCACTCTCTAGATACCCCTTAGCACGTAAAGGAATATTATTTGGGGGTCCAGCCATGGAGAAGAGTTTAGACACGAGGAGAAGATAAGGAACACACCCATTATCAAGAAATCACATTAGGATTCTCTTTTTAACATGTTCCTTAAAACACTAGTGCTTAGGAAATCTATTGGAGGCAGAAGCCATCAAGGGTAGCTTAGGGTTAGGGTTAGGGTTAGGGTGAGGGTTAGGGTACGGCTTAGGGCACTGGTTCGGGGAGGTGTTCGGGTAGGGCGTAGGGTATGGTTTAGGGTTAGGGTTAGGGTTAGTGTTAGGGTTAGGGCTCGGTTTAGGGTACGGGTTAGGATTAGGGTACGTGTTAGGGTTAGTGTACGCGTTAGGGTGACGGTAGTTATTAAACCTATTCCACTCTCTAGATACCCCTTAGCACGTACAGGAATATTATTGGGGGTCCAGCCATGGAGAAGAGTTTAGACACTAGGAGAAGATAAGGAACACACCCATTATCAAGAAATCACAATATGATTCTCTTTTTAAACTGTTCCTTAAAACACTAGTGGTTAGGAAATCTATTGGAGGCAGAAGCACTCAAGGGTAGCTTAGGGTTAGGGTTAGGGTTAGGGTGTGGGTTAGGGTACGGCTTAGGGTACGGGTTCGGGAAGGGGTTCGGGTACGGCGTAGGGTATGGGTTAGGGTTAGGGTTATTGTTAGTGTTAGGGTTAGGTCTCGGTTTATGGTATGGGTTAGGATTAGGGTATGCGTTAGGGTTAGGGTAGGGGTTAGGGTTAGGGTACGCGTTAGAGTGAGGGTAGTTATTAAACCTATCCCACTCTCTAGACACCCCTTAGCACGTAAAGGAATATTATTTGGGGGTCCAGCCATGGAGAAGAGTTTAGACACGAGGAGAAGATAAGGAACACACCCATTATCAATAAATCACATTAGGATTCTCTTTTTAACCTGTTCCTTAAATCACTAGTGCTTAGGAAATCTTTTGGAGGCAGAAGCCGTCAAGGGTAGCTTAGGGTTAGGGTTAAGGTTAGGGTGAGGGTTAGGGTACGGCTTAGGGTACGGGTTCGGGGAGGGGTTCGGATAGGGCGTAGGGTATGGGTTAGGGTTAGGGTTAGGGTTAGTGTTAGGATTAGGGCTCGGTTTAGGGTACGGGTTAGGATTAGGGTACGCGTTAGGGTTAGGGTAGGGGTTAGGGTTAGGGTACGCGATAGGGTGAGGTTAGTTATTAAACCTATCACTACTCTCTAGATACCCCTTAGCACATAAAGGAATATTATTTGGGCGTCCAGCCATGGAGAAGAGTTTAGACACGAGGAGAAGATAAGGAACACACCCATTATCAAGAAATCACATTAGGATTCTATTTTTAACATGTTCCTTAAAACACTAGTGCTTAGGAAATCTATTGGAGGCAGAAGCCGTCAAGGGTAGCTTAGGGTTAGGGTTAGGGTTAGGGTGAGGGTTAGGGTACGGCTTAGGGCACTGGTTCGGGGAGGTGTTCGGGTAGGGCGTAGGGTATGGTTTAGGGTTAGGGTTAGTGTTAGGGTTAGGGCTCGGTTTAGGGTACGGGTTAGGATTAGGGTACGTGTTAGGGTTAGTGTACGCGTTAGGGTGAGGGTAGTTATTAAACCTATTCCACTCTCTAGATACCCCTTAGCACGTACAGGAATATTATTGGGGGTCCAGCCATGGAGAAGAGTTTCGACACTAGGATAAGATAAAAATCACACCCATTATAAAGAAATCACATTAGGATTCTCTTTTTAACCTATTCCTTAAAACACTAGTGCTGAGGAAATCTATTGAAGGCAGAAGCAGTCAAGGGTAGCTTAGGGTTAGGGTTAGGGTTAGGGTGAGGGTTAGGGTACGGGTTCGGGAAGGGCGTAGGGTATGGGTTAGGATTAGGGTACGCGTTAGGGTTAGGGTAGGGGTTAGGGTTAGGGTACGCATTAGGGTGAGGGTAGTTATTAAACCTATCCCACTCTCTAGATACCCCTTAGCACGTAAAGGAATATTATTTGGGGGTCCAGCCATGGAGAAGAGTTTAGACACTAGGAGAAGATAAGGAACACACCCATTATCACGAAATCACATTAGGATTCTCTTTTTAACCTGTTCCTTAAAACACTAGTGCTTAGGAAATCTATTGGAGGCAGAAGCAGTCAAGGGTAGCTTAGGGTTAGGGTTTGGGTTAGGGTGAGGGCTAGGGTATGGCTTAGGGTATGGGTTCGGGGAGGGGTTCGGGTAGGGCGTAGGGTATGGGTTAGGGTTAGGGTTAGGGTTAGTGTTAGGATTAGGGCTCGGTTTAGGGTACGGGTTAGGATTAGGGTACGCGTTAGGGTTAGGGTAGGGGTTAGGGTTAGGGTACGCGATAGGGTGAGGGTAGTTATTAAACCTATCACACTCTCTAGATACCCCTTAGCACATAAAGGAATATTATTTGGGGGTCCATCCATGGAGAAGAGTTTAGACACGAGGAGAAGATAAGGAACACACCCATTATCAAGAAATCACATTAGGATTCTCTTTTTAAACTGTTCCTTAAAACACTAGTGCTTAGGAAATCTATTGGAGGCAGAAGCAGTCAAGGGTAGCTTAGGGTTAGGGTTAGGGTTAGGGTGAGGGTTAGGGTACGGCTTAGGGTACGGGTTCGGGGAGGGGTTCGGGTAGGGCGTAGGCTATGGGTTAGGGTTAGGGTTAGGGTTAGTGTTAGGGTTAGGGCTCGGTTTAGGGTACGGGTTAGAATTAGGGTACGCGTTAGTGTTAGGGTAGGGGTTAGGGTTAGGGTATGCGATAGGGTGAGGTTAGTTATTAAACCTATCCCACTCTCTAGATACCCCTTAGCACGTAAAGGAATATTATTTGGGGGTCCAGCCATGGAGAAGAGTTTAGACACTAGGAGAAGATAAGAAACACACCCATTATCAAGAAATCACATTAGGATTCTCTTTTTAACCTGTTCCTTAAAACACTAGTGCTTAGGAAATCTATTGGAGGCAGAAGCAGTCAAGGGTAGCTTAGGGTTAGGGTTAGGGTTAGGGTGAGGTTTAGGGTATGGCTTAGGGTACGGGTTCGGGGAGGGGTTCGGGTAGGGCGTAGGGTATGGGTTAGGGTTAGGGTTAGGGCTAGTGTTAGGGTTAGGGCTCGGTTTGGGGTACGGGTTAGGATTAGGGTACGCGTTAGGGTTAGGGTAGGGGTTAGGGTTAGGGTACGCGTTAGGGTGAGGGTAGTTATTAAACCTATCCCACTCTCTAGATACCCATTAGCACGTAAAGGAATATTATTTGGGAGTCCAGCCATGGAGAAGAGTGTAGACACTAGGAGAAGATAAGGAACACACCCATTATCAAGAAATCACATTAGGATTCTCTTTTTAACCTGTTCCTTAAAACACTAGTGCTTAGGAAATCTATTGGAGGCAGAAGCAGTCAAGGGTAGCTTAGGGTTAGGGTTAGCGTTAGGGTGAGGGTTAGGGTACGGCTTAGGGTACGGGTTCGGGGAGGGGTTCGGGTAGGGCGTAGGCTATGGGTTAGGGTTAGGGTTAGGGTTAGTGTTAGGGTTAGGGCTCGGTTTAGGGTACGGGTTAGGATTAGGGTACGCGTTAGTGTTAGGGTAGGGGTTAGGGTTAGGGTATGCGATAGGGTGAGGTTAGTTATTAAACCTATCCCACTCTCTAGATACCCCTTAGCACGTAAAGGAATATTATTTCGGGGTCCAGCCATGGAGAAGAGTTTAGACACTAGGAGAAGATAAGGAACACACCCATTATCAAGAAATCACATCAGGATTCTCTTTTTAACTTGTTCCTTAAAACACTAGTGCTTAGGAAATCTATTGGAGGCAGAAGCAGTCAAGGGTAGCTTAGGGTTAGGGTTAGGGTTAGGGTGAGGTTTAGGGTATGGCTTAGGGTACGGGTTCGGGGAGGGGTTCGGGTAGGGCGTAGGGTATGGGTTAGGGTTAGGGTTAGGGCTAGTGTTAGGGTTAGGGCTCGGTTTGGGGTACGGGTTAGGATTAGGGTACGCGTTAGGGTTAGTGTAGGGGTTAGGGTTAGGGTACACGTTAGGGTGAGGGTAGTTATTAAACCTATCACACTCTCTAGATACCCCTTAGCACGTAAAGGAATATTATTTGGGGGTCCAGCCATGGAAAAGAGTTTAGACAAGAGGAGAAGATAAGGAACACACCCATTATCAAGAAATCACATTAGGATTCTCTTTTTAACCTATTCCTTAAATCACTAGTGCTTAGGAAATCTATTGGAGGCAGAAGCCATCAAGGGTAGCTTAGGGTTAGGGTTAGGGTTAGGGTGAGGGTTAGGGTACGGCTTAGGGCACTGGTTCGGGGAGGTGTTCGGGTAGGGCGTAGGGTATGGTTTAGGGTTAGGGTTAGGGTTAGTGTTAGGGTTAGGGCTCGGTTTAGGGTACGGGTTAGGATTAGGGTACGTGTTAGGGTTAGTGTACGCGTTAGGGTGACGGTAGTTATTAAACCTATTCCACTCTCTAGATACCCCTTAGCACGTACAGGAATATTAATGGGGGTCCAGCCATGGAGAAGAGTTTAGACACTAGGAGAAGATAAGGAACACACCCATTATCAAGAAATCACAATATGATTCTCTTTTTAAACTGTTCCTTAAAACACTAGTGGTTAGGAAATCTATTGGAGGCAGAAGCACTCAAGGGTAGCTTAGGGTTAGGGTTAGGGTTAGGGTGTGGGTTAGGGTACGGCTTAGGGTACGGGTTCGGGAAGGGGTTCGGGTACGGCGTAGGGTATGGGTTAGGGTTAGGGTTATTGTTAGTGTTAGGGTTAGGTCTCGGTTTATGGTATGGGTTAGGATTAGGGTATGCGTTAGGGTTAGGGTAGGGGTTAGGGTTAGGGTACCCGTTAGAGTGAGGGTAGTTATTAAACCTATCCCACTCTCTAGACACCCCTTAGCACGTAAAGGAATATTATTTGGGGGTCCAGCCATGGAGAAGAGTTTAGACACGAGGAGAAGATAAGGAACACACCCATTATCAATAAATCACATTAGGATTCTCTTTTTAACCTGTTCCTTAAATCACTAGTGCTTAGGAAATCTTTTGGAGGCAGAAGCCGTCAAGCGTAGCTTAGGGTTAGGGTTAAGGTTAGGGTGAGGGTTAGGGTACGGCTTAGGGTACGGGTTCGGGGAGGGGTTCGGATAGGGCGTAGGGTATGGGTTAGGGTTAGGGTTAGGGTTAGTGTTAGGATTAGGGCTCGGTTTAGGGTACGGGTTAGGATTAGGGTACGCGTTAGGGTTAGGGTAGGGGTTAGGGTTAGGGTACGCGATAGGGTGAGGGTAGTTATTAAACCTATCACTACTCTCTAGATACCCCTTAGCACATAAAGGAATATTATTTGGGCGTCCAGCCATGGAGAAGAGTTTAGACACGAGGAGAAGATAAGGAACACACCCATTATCAAGAAATCACATTAGGATTCTCTTTTTAACATGTTCCTTAAAACACTAGTGCTTAGGAAATCTATTGGAGGCAGAAGCCGTCAAGGGTAGCTTAGGGTTAGGGTTAGGGTTAGGGTGAGGGTTAGGGTACGGCTTAGGGCACTGGTTCGGGGAGTTGTTCGGGTAGGGCGTAGGGTATGGTTTAGGGTTAGGGTTAGGGTTAGTGTTAGGGTTAGGGCTCGGTTTAGGGTACGGGTTAGGATTAGGGTACGTGTTAGGGTTAGTGTACGCGTTAGGGTGAGGGTAGTTATTAAACCTATTCCACTCTCTAGATACCCCTTAGCACGTACAGGAATATTATTGGGGGTCCAGCCATGGAGAAGAGTTTCGACACTAGGATAAGATAAAGATCACACCCATTATAAAGAAATCACATTAGGATTCTCTTTTTAACCTATTCCTTAAAACACTAGTGCTGAGGAAATCTATTGAAGGCAGAAGCAGTCAAGGGTAGCTTAGGGTTAGGGTTAGGGTTAGGGTGAGGGTTAGGGTACGGGTTCGGGGACGGGTTCGGGAAGGGCGTAGGGTATGGGTTAGGATTAGGGTACGCGTTAGGGTTAGGGTAGGGGTTAGGGTTAGGGTACGCATTAGGGTGAGGGTAGTTATTAAACCTATCCCACTCTCTAGATACCCCTTAGCACGTAAAGGAATATTATTTGGGGGTCCAGCCATGGAGAAGAGTTTAGACACTAGGAGAAGATAAGGAACACACCCATTATCACGAAATCACATTAGGATTCTCTTTTTAACCTGTTCCTTAAAACACTAGTGCTTAGGAAATCTATTGGAGGCAGAAGCAGTCAAGGGTAGCTTAGGGTTAGGGTTTGGGTTAGGGTGAGGGCTAGGGTATGGCTTAGGGTACGGGTTCGGGGAGGGGTTCGGGTAGGGCGTAGGGTATGGGTTAGGGTTAGGGTTAGGGTTAGTGTTAGGATTAGGGCTCGGTTTAGGGTACGGGTTAGGATTAGGGTACGCGTTAGGGTTAGGGTAGGGGTTAGGGTTAGGGTACGCGATAGGGTGAGGGTAGTTATTAAACCTATCACACTCTCTAGATACCCCTTAGCACATAAAGGAATATTATTTGGGGGTCCATCCATGGAGAAGAGTTTAGACACGAGGAGAAGATAAGAACACACCCATTATCAAGAAATCACATTAGGATTCTCTTTTTAAACTGTTC
Organism: Balaenoptera acutorostrata; assembly: GCF_949987535.1. NCBI lineage: Eukaryota > Metazoa > Chordata > Mammalia > Artiodactyla > Balaenopteridae > Balaenoptera > Balaenoptera acutorostrata. The sequence continues at coordinate 124,678 of NW_026646595.1, forward strand.
CTTAAAACACTAGTGCTTAGGAAATCTATTGG